>NW_027461130.1:0-171644 GCF_046129695.1 Lonchura striata
TACAAAGTGACATCAGGAACCTGGACTGCTGAGTTTTCTTTCCAAGCGAAAATGGAAAAAGGATGTGCCCGGGGGCCCCTGGCCCTGACTGCAAAAAATCCTTATATCGAAGGATGGACCCCACACCAAAGTTGTCCCCACCTCAAACTTGTGCTGCCCTGATAGACTCAAGGGAGCCCTACAAACTGACATCAGGAACCTGGACTGCTGAGTTTTCTTTCCCAGGGAAAATGGCCAAAGGATGTGCCCAGGGGCCCCTGGCCCTGACTGCAAAAAATCCTTATATCGAAGGATGGACCCCACACCGAAGTTGTCCCCACCTCAAACTTGTGCTGCCCTGATACACCCAAGGGAGCCCTACAAACTGACATCAGGAACCTGGACTGGTGAGTTTTCTTTCCCAGGGAAAATGGAAAAAGGATGTGCCCAGGGGCCCCTGGCCCTGGGTCCCTGACCCTGACTGCAAAAAATCCTTATATCGAAGGATGGACCCCACACCAAATTTGTCCCCACCTCAAACTTGTGCTGCCCTGATAGACCCAAGGGAGCCCTACAAACTGACATCAGGAACCTGGACTGGTGAGTTTTCTTTCCCAGGGAAAATGGAAAAAGGATGTGCCCAGGGGCCCCTGGCCCTGACTGCAAAAAATCCTTATATCGAAGGATGGACCCCACACCGAAGTTGTCCCCACCTCAAACTTGTGCTGCCCTGATAGACTCAAGGGAGCCCTACAAACTGACATCAGGAACCTGGACTGCTGAGTTTTCTTTCCCAGGGAAAATGGAAAAAGGATGTGCCCAGGGGCCCCTGGCCCTGACTGCAAAAAATCCTTATATCGAAGGATGGACCCCACACCAAAGTTGTCCCCACCTCAAACTTGTGCTGCCCTGATAGACCCAAGGGAGCCCTACAAACTGACATCAGGAACCTGGACTGCTGAGTTTTCTTTCCCAGGGAAAATGGAAAAAGGATGTGCCCAGGGGCCCTGGCCCTGACTGCAAAAAATCCTTATATCGAAGGATGGACCCCACACCAAAGCTGTCCCCACCTCAAACTTGTGCTGCCCTGATAGACCCAAGGGAGCCCTACAAAGTGACATCAGGAACCTGGACTGCTGAGTTTTCTTTCCAAGCGAAAATGGAAAAAGGATGTGCCCGGGGGCCCCTGGCCCTGACTGCAAAAAATCCTTATATCGAAGGATGGACCCCACACCAAAGTTGTCCCCACCTCAAACTTGTGCTGCCCTGATAGACTCAAGGGAGCCCTACAAACTGACATCAGGAACCTGGACTGCTGAGTTTTCTTTCCCAGGGAAAATGGAAAAAGGATGTGCCCAGGGGCCCCTGGCCCTGACTGCAAAAAATCCTTATATCGAAGGATGGACCCCACACCGAAGTTGTCCCCACCTCAAACTTGTGCTGCCCTGATAGACCCAAGGGAGCCCTACAAACTGACATCAGGAACCTGGACTGCTGAGTTTTCTTTCCCAGGGAAAATGGAAAAAGGATGTGCCAAGGGGCCCCTGGCCCTGACTGCAAAAAATCCTTATATCGAAGGATGGACCCCACACCAAAGTTGTCCCCACCTCAAACTTGTGCTGCCCTGATAGACCCAAGGGAGCCCTACAAACTGACATCAGGAACCTGGACTGCTGAGTTTTCTTTCCCAGCGAAAATGGAAAAAGGATGTGCCCGGGAGCCCCTGGCCCTGACTGCAAAAAATCCTTATATCGAAGGATGGACCCCACACCAAAGTTGTCCCCACCTCAAACTTGTGCTGCCCTGATAGACCCAAGGGAGCCCTACAAACTGACATCAGGAACCTGGACTGCTGAGTTTTCTTTCCCAGGGAAAATGGAAAAAGGATGTGCCCAGGGGCCCCTGGCCCTGGGCCCCTGGCCCTGACTGCAAAAATCCTTATATCGAAGGATGGACCCCACACCAAAGTTGTCCCCACCTCAAACTTGTGCTGCCCTGATAGACCCAAGGGAGCCCTACAAACTGACATCAGGAACCTGGACTGCTGAGTTTTCTTTCCCAGGGAAAATGGAAAAAGGTTGTGCCCAGGGGCCCCTGGCCCTGACTGCAAAAAATCCTTATATCGAAGGATGGACCCCACACCGAAGTTGTCCCCACCTCAAACTTGTGCTGCCCTGATAGACCCAAGGGAGCCCTACAAACTGACATCAGGAACCTGGACTGGTGAGTTTTATTTCCCAGGGAAAATGGAAAAAGGATGTGCCCAGGGGCCCCTGGCCCTGGGCCCCTGGCCCTGACTGCAAAAAATCCTTATATCGAAGGATGGACCCCACACCAAAGTTGTCCCCACCTCAAACTTGTGCTGCCCTGATAGACCCAAGGGAGCCCTACAAACTGACATCAGGAACCTGGACTGCTGAGTTTTCTTTCCCAGCGAAAATGGCCAAAGGCTGTGCCCAGGGGCCCCTGGCCCTGACTGCAAAAATCCTTATATCGAATGATGGACCCCACACCGAAGTTGTCCACACCTCAAACTTGTGCTGCCCTGATAGACCCAAGGGAGCCCTACAAACTGACATCAGGAACCTGGACTGCTGAGTTTTCTTTCCCAGGGAAAATGGAAAAAGGATGTGCCCAGGGGCCCCTGGCCCTGGGCCCCTGGCCCTGACTGCAAAAATCCTTATATCGAAGGATGGACCCCACACCAAAGTTGTCCCCACCTCAAACTTGTGCTGCCCTGATAGACCCAAGGGAGCCCTACAAACTGACATCAGGAACCTGGACTGCTGAGTTTTCTTTCCCAGGGAAAATGGAAAAAGGATGTGCCCAGGGGCCCCTGGCCCTGGGCCCCTGGCCCTGATTGCAAAAAATCCTTATATCGAAGGATGGACCCCACACCAAAGTTGTCCCCACCTCAAACTTGTGCTGCCCTGATAGACCCAAGGGAGCCCTACAAACTGACATCAGGAACCTGGACTGCTGAGTTTTCTTTCCCAGGGAAAATGGAAAAAGGATGTGCCCAGGGGCCCCTGGCCCTGACTGCAGAAAATCCTTATATCGAAGTATGGACCCCACAGCGAAGTTGTCCCCACCTCAAACTTGTGCTGCCCTGATAGACCCAAGGGAGCCCTACAAACTGACATCAGGAACCTGGACTGCTGAGTTTTCTTTCCCAGGGAAAATGGAAAAAGGATGTGCCCAGGGGACCCTGGCCCTGACTGCAAAAAATCCATATATCAAAGGATGGACCCCACACCGAAGTTGTCCCCACCTCAAACTTGTGCTGCCCTGATAGACCCAAGGGAGCCCTACAAACTGACATCAGGAACCTGGACTGCTGAGTTTTCTTTCCAAGCAAAAATGGAAAAAGGATGTGCCCGGGGGCCCCTGGCCCTGACTGCAAAAAATCCTTATATCGAAGGATGGACCCCACACCAAAGTTGTCCCCAACTCAAACTTGTGCTGCCCTGATAGACCCAAGGGAGCCCTACAAACTTACATCAGGAACCTGGACTGCTGAGTTTTCTTTCCCAGGGAAAATGGCCAAAGGATGTGCCCATGGGTCCCTGGCCCTGACTGCAAAAAATCCTTATATCGAAGGATGGACCCCACACCAAAGTTGTCCCCACCTCAAACTTGTGCTGCCCTGATAGACCCAAGGCAGCCCTACAAACTGACATCAGGAACCTGGACTGCTGAGTTTTCTTTCCCAGGGAAAATGGCCAAAGGATGTGCCCAGGGGCCCCTGGCCCTGACTGCAAAAAATCCTTATATCGAAGGATGGACCCCACACCAATGTTGTCCCCACCTCAAACTTGTGCTGCCCTGATACACCCAAGGGAGCCCTACAAACTGACATCAGGATCCTGGACTGGTGAGTTTTCTTTCCCAGGGAAAATGGAAAAAGGATGTGCCCAGGGGCCCCTGGCCCTGGGTCCCTGGCCCTGACTGCAAAAAATCATTATATCGAAGGATGGACCCCACACCAAAGTTGTCCCCACCTCAAACTTGTGCTGCCCTGATAGACCCAAGGGAGCCCTACAAACTGACATCAGGAACCTGGACTGCTGAGTTTTCTTTCCAAGCGAAAATGGAAAAAGGATGTGCCCGGGGGCACCTGGCCCTGACTGCATAAAATCCTTATATCGAAGGATGGACCCCACACCGAAGTTGTCCCCACCTCAAACTTGTGCTGCCCTGATAGACCCAAGGGAGCCCTACAAACTGACATCAGGAACCTGGACTGCTGAGTTTTCTTTCCCAGGGAAAATGGAAAAAGGATGTGCCCAGGGGCCCCTGGCCCTGACTGCAAAAAATCCTTATATCGAAGGATGGACCCCACACCGAAGTTGTCCCCACCTCAAACTTGTGCTGCCCTGATAGACCCAAGGGAGCCCTACAAACTGACATCAGGAACCTGGACTGGTGAGTTTTATTTCCCAGGGAAAATGGAAAAAGGATGTGCCCAGGGGCCCCTGGCCCTGGGCCCCTGGCCCTGACTGCAAAAAATCCTTATATCGAAGGATGGACCCCACACCAAAGTTGTCCCCACCTCAAACTTGTGCTGCCCTGATAGACCCAAGGGAGCCCTACAAACTGACATCAGGAACCTGGACTGCTGAGTTTTCTTTCCCAGCGAAAATGGCCAAAGGCTGTGCCCAGGGGCCCCTGGCCCTGACTGCAAAAATCCTTATATCGAATGATGGACCCCACACCGAAGTTGTCCACACCTCAAACTTGTGCTGCCCTGATAGACCCAAGGGAGCCCTACAAACTGACATCAGGAACCTGGACTGCTGAGTTTTCTTTCCCAGGGAAAATGGAAAAAGGATGTGCCCAGGGGCCCCTGGCCCTGGGCCCCTGGCCCTGACTGCAAAAATCCTTATATCGAAGGATGGACCCCACACCAAAGTTGTCCCCACCTCAAACTTGTGCTGCCCTGATAGACCCAAGGGAGCCCTACAAACTGACATCAGGAACCTGGACTGCTGAGTTTTCTTTCCCAGGGAAAATGGAAAAAGGATGTGCCCAGGGGCCCCTGGCCCTGGGCCCCTGGCCCTGATTGCAAAAATCCTTATATCGAAGGATGGACCCCACACCAAAGTTGTCCCCACCTCAAACTTGTGCTGCCCTGATAGACCCAAGGGAGCCCTACAAACTGACATCAGGAACCTGGACTGCTGAGTTTTCTTTCCCAGGGAAAATGGAAAAAGGATGTGCCCAGGGGCCCCTGGCCCTGACTGCAGAAAATCCTTATATCGAAGTATGGACCCCACAGCGAAGTTGTCCCCACCTCAAACTTGTGCTGCCCTGATAGACCCAAGGGAGCCCTACAAACTGACATCAGGAACCTGGACTGCTGAGTTTTCTTTCCCAGGGAAAATGGAAAAAGGATGTGCCCAGGGGACCCTGGCCCTGACTGCAAAAAATCCATATATCAAAGGATGGACCCCACACCGAAGTTGTCCCCACCTCAAACTTGTGCTGCCCTGATAGACCCAAGGGAGCCCTACAAACTGACATCAGGAACCTGGACTGCTGAGTTTTCTTTCCAAGCAAAAATGGAAAAAGGATGTGCCCGGGGGCCCCTGGCCCTGACTGCAAAAAATCCTTATATCGAAGGATGGACCCCACACCAAAGTTGTCCCCAACTCAAACTTGTGCTGCCCTGATAGACCCAAGGGAGCCCTACAAACTTACATCAGGAACCTGGACTGCTGAGTTTTCTTTCCCAGGGAAAATGGCCAAAGGATGTGCCCATGGGTCCCTGGCCCTGACTGCAAAAAATCCTTATATCGAAGGATGGACCCCACACCAAAGTTGTCCCCACCTCAAACTTGTGCTGCCCTGATAGACCCAAGGCAGCCCTACAAACTGACATCAGGAACCTGGACTGCTGAGTTTTCTTTCCCAGGGAAAATGGCCAAAGGATGTGCCCAGGGGCCCCTGGCCCTGACTGCAAAAAATCCTTATATCGAAGGATGGACCCCACACCAATGTTGTCCCCACCTCAAACTTGTGCTGCCCTGATACACCCAAGGGAGCCCTACAAACTGACATCAGGATCCTGGACTGGTGAGTTTTCTTTCCCAGGGAAAATGGAAAAAGGATGTGCCCAGCGGCCCCTGGCCCTGGGTCCCTGGCCCTGACTGCAAAAAATCATTATATCGAAGGATGGACCCCACACCAAAGTTGTCCCCACCTCAAACTTGTGCTGCCCTGATAGACCCAAGGGAGCCCTACAAACTGACATCAGGAACCTGGACTGCTGAGTTTTCTTTCCAAGCGAAAATGGAAAAAGGATGTGCCCGGGGGCACCTGGCCCTGACTGCATAAAATCCTTATATCGAAGGATGGACCCCACACCGAAGTTGTCCCCACCTCAAACTTGTGCTGCCCTGATAGACCCAAGGGAGCCCTACAAACTGACATCAGGAACCTGGACTGCTGAGTTTTCTTTCCCAGGGAAAATGGCAAAAGGATGTGCCCAGGGGCCCCTGGCCCTGACTGCAAAAAATCCTTATATCGAAGGATGGACCCCACACCGAAGTTGTCCCCACCTCAAACTTGTGCTGCCCTGATAGACCCAAGGGAGCCCTACAAACTGACATCAGGAACCTGGACTGCTGAGTTTTCTTTCCCAGGGAAAATGGAAAAAGGATGTGCCCAGGGGCCCCTGGCCCTGACTGCAAAAAATCCTTATATCGAAGGATGGACCCCACACCAAAGCTGTCCCCACCTCAAACTTGTGCTGCCCTGATAGACCCAAGGGAGCCCTACAAAGTGACATCAGGAACCTGGACTGCTGAGTTTTCTTTCCAAGCGAAAATGGAAAAAGGATGTGCCCGGGGGCCCCTGGCCCTGACTGCAAAAAATCCTTATATCGAAGGATGGACCCCACACCAAAGTTGTCCCCACCTCAAACTTGTGCTGCCCTGATAGACTCAAGGGAGCCCTACAAACTGACATCAGGAACCTGGACTGCTGAGTTTTCTTTCCCAGGGAAAATGGAAAAAGGATGTGCCCAGGGGCCCCTGGCCCTGGGTCCCTGGCCCTGACTGCAAAAAATCCTTATATCGAAGGATGGACCCCACACCAAATTTGTCCCCACCTCAAACTTGTGCTGCCCTGATAGACCCAAGGCAGCCCTACAAACTGACATCAGGAACCTGGACTGCTGAGTTTTCTTTCCCAGGGAAAATGGAAAAAGGATGTGCCCAGGGGCCCCTGGCCCTGACTGCAAAAAATCCTTATATCGAAGGATGGACCCCACACCGAAGTTGTCCCCACCTCAAACTTGTGCTGCCCTGATAGACTCAAGGGAGCCCTACAAACTGACATCAGGAACCTGGACTGCTGAGTTTTCTTTCCCAGGGAAAATGGAAAAAGGATGTGCCCAGGGGCCCCTGGCCCTGACTGCAAAAAATCCTTATATCGAAGGATGGACCCCACACCGAAGTTGTCCCCACCTCAAACTTGTGCTGCCCTGATAGACCCAAGGGAGCCCTACAAACTGACATCAGGAACCTGGACTGCTGAGTTTTCTTTCCCAGGGAAAATGGAAAAAGGATGTGCCCAGGGGCCCCTGGCCCTGACTGCAAAAAATCCTTATATCGAAGGATGGACCCCACACCAAAGCTGTCCCCACCTCAAACTTGTGCTGCCCTGATAGACCCAAGGGAGCCCTACAAACTGACATCAGGAACCTGGACTGCTGAGTTTTCTTTCCAAGCGAAAATGGAAAAAGGATGTGCCCGGGGGCCCCTGGCCCTGACTGCAAAAAATCCTTATATCGAAGGATGGACCCCACACCAAAGTTGTCCCCACCTCAAACTTGTGCTGCCCTGATAGACTCAAGGGAGCCCTACAAACTGACATCAGGAACCTGGACTGCTGAATTTTCTTTCCCAGGGAAAATGGCCAAAGGATGTGCCCAGGGGCCCCTGGCCCTGACTGCAAAAAATCCTTATATCGAAGGATGGACCCCACACCGAAGTTGTCCCCACCTCAAACTTGTGCTGCCCTGATAGACCCAAGGGAGCCCTACAAACTGACATCAGGAACCTGGACTGCTGAGTTTTCTTTCCCAGGGAAAATGGAAAAAGGATGTGCCAAGGGGCCCCTGGCCCTGACTGCAAAAAATCCTTATATCGAAGGATGGACCCCACACCGAAGTTGTCCCCACCTCAAACTTGTGCTGCCCTGATAGACCCAAGGGAGCCCTACAAACTGACATCAGGAACCTGGACTGCTGAGTTTTCTTTCCCAGGGAAAATGGAGAAAGGGTGTGCCCAGGGGCCCCTGGCCCTGGGTCCCTGGCCCTGACTGCAAAAAATCCTTATATCGAAGGATGGACCCCACACCAAAGTTGTCCCCACCTCAAACTTGTGCTGCCCTGATAGACCCAAGGGAGCCCTACAAACTGACATCAGGAACCTGGACTGCTGAGTTTTCTTTCCCAGCGAAAATGGAAAAAGGATGTTCCCGGGAGCCCCTGGCCCTGACTGCAAAAAATCCTTATATCGAAGGATGGACCCCACACCAAAGTTGTCCCCACCTCAAACTTGTGCTGCCCTGATAGACCCAAGGGAGCCCTACAAACTGACATCAGGAACCTGGACTGCTGAGTTTTCTTTCCCAGGGAAAATGGAAAAAGGATGTGCCCAGGGGCCCCTGGCCCTGGGCCCCTGGCCCTGACTGCAAAAATCCTTATATCGAAGGATGGACCCCACACCAAAGTTGTCCCCACCTCAAACTTGTGCTGCCCTGATAGACCCAAGGGAGCCCTACAAACTGACATCAGGAACCTGGACTGCTGAGTTTTCTTTCCCAGGGAAAATGGAAAAAGGTTGTGCCTAGGGGCCCCTGGCCCTGACTGCAAAAAATCCTTATATCGAAGGATGGACCCCACACCGAAGTTGTCCCCACCTCAAACTTGTGCTGGCCTGATAGACCCAAGGGAGCCCTACAAACTGACATCAGGAACCTGGACTGCTGAGTTTTCTTTCCCAGGGAAAATGGAAAAAGGATGTGCCCAGGGGCCCCTGGCCCTGGGCCCCTGGCCCTGACTGCAAAAATCCTTATATCGAAGGATGGACCCCACACCGAAGTTGTCCCCACCTCAAACTTGTGCTGCCCTGATAGACTCAAGGGAGCCCTACAAACTGACATCAGGAACCTGGACTGCTGAGTTTTCTTTCCCAGGGAAAATGGAAAAAGGATGTGCCCAGGGGCCCCTGGCCCTGACTGCAAAAAATCCTTATATCGAAGGATGGACCCCACACCGAAGTTGTCCCCACCTCAAACTTGTGCTGCCCTGATAGACCCAAGGGAGCCCTACAAACTGACATCAGGAACCTGGACTGCTGAGTTTTCTTTCCCAGGGAAAATGGAAAAAGGATGTGCCCGGGGGCACCTGGCCCTGACTGCAAAAAATCCTTATATCGAAGGATGGACCCCACACCAAAGTTGTCCCCACCTCAAACTTGTGCTGCCCTGATAGACCCAAGGGAGCCCTACAAACTGACATCAGGAACCTGGACTGCTGAGTTTTCTTTCCCAGCGAAAATGGAAAAAGGATGTGCCCAGGGGCCCCTGGCCCTGGGCCCCTGGCCCTGACTGCAAAAAATCCTTATATCGAAGGATGGACCCCACAGCGAAGTTGTCCCCACCTCAAACTTGTGCTGCCCTGATAGACCCAAGGGAGCCCTACAAACTGACATCAGGAACCTGGACTGCTGAGTTTTCTTTCCCAGGGAAAATGGAAAAAGGATGTGCCCAGGGGCCCCTGGCCCTGACTGCAAAAAATCCTTATATTGAAGGATGGACCCCACACCAAAGCTGTCCCCACCTCAAACTTGTGCTGCCCTGATAGACCCAAGGGAGCCCTACAAACTGACATCAGGAACCTGGACTGCTGAATTTTCTTTCCCAGGGAAAATGGCCAAAGGATGTGCCCAGGGGCCCCTGGGCCTGGTCCCCTGTCCCTGACTGCAAAAATCCTTATATCAAAGGATGGACCCCACACCGAAGTTGTCCCCACCTCAAACTTGTGCTGCCCTGATAGACCCAAGGGAGCCCTACAAACTGACATCAGGAACCTGGACTGCTGAGTTTTCTTTCCAAGCAAAAATGGAAAAAGGATGTGCCCGGGTGCCCCTGGCCCTGACTGCAAAAAATCCTTATATCGAAGGATGGACCCCACACCAAAGTTGTCCCCACCTCAAACTTGTGCTGCCCTGATAGACCCAAGGGAGCCCTACAAACTGACATCAGGAACCTGGACTGCTGAGTTTTCTTTCCCAGGGAAAATGGCCAAAGGATGTGCCCAGGGGTCCCTGGCCCTGACTGCAAAAAATCCTTATATCGAAGGATGGACCCCACACCAAAGTTGTCCCCACCTCAAACTTGTGCTGCCCTGATAGACCCAAGGGAGCCCTACAAACTGACATCAGGAACCTGGACTGCTGAGTTTTCTTTCCCAGGGAAAATGGCCAAAGGATGTGCCCAGGGGCCCCTGGCCCTGACTGCAAAAAATCCTTATATCGAAGGATGGACCCCACACCGAAGTTGTCCCCACCTCAAACTTGTGCTGCCCTGATACACCCAAGGGAGCCCTACAAACTGACATCAGGAACCTGGACTGCTGAGTTTTCTTTCCCAGGGAAAATGGAAAAAGGATGTGCCCAGGGGCCCCTGGCCCTGGGCCCCTGGCCCTGACTGCAAAAATCCTTATATCGAAGGATGGACCCCACACCAAAGTTGTCCCCACCTCAAACTTGTGCTGCCCTGATAGACCCAAGGGAGCCCTACAAACTGACATCAGGAACCTGGACTGCTGAGTTTTCTTTCCCAGGGAAAATGGAAAAAGGATGTGCCCAGGGGCCCCTGGCCCTGACTGCAAAAAATCCTTATATCGAAGGATGGACCCCACACCGAAGTTGTCCCCACCTCAAACTTGTGCTGCCCTGATAGACCCAAGGGAGCCCTACAAACTGACATCAGGAACCTGGACTGCTGAGTTTTCTTTCCCAGGGAAAATGGAAAAAGGATGTGCCCAGGGGCCCCTGGCCCTGGGCCCCTGGCCCTGATTGCAAAAATCCTTATATCGAAGGATGGACCCCACACCGAAGTTGTCCCCACCTCAAACTTGTGCTGCCCTGATAGACCCAAGGGAGCCCTACAAACTGACATCAGGAACCTGGACTGCTGAGTTTTCTTTCCCAGGGAAAATGGAAAAAGGATGTGCCCAGGGGCCCCTGGCCCTGACTGCAGAAAATCCTTATATCGAAGTATGGACCCCACAGCGAAGTTGTCCCCACCTCAAACTTGTGCTGCCCTGATAGACCCAAGGGAGCCCTACAAACTGACATCAGGAACCTGGACTGCTGAGTTTTCTTTCCAAGCAAAAATGGAAAAAGGTTGTGCCCGGGGGCCCCTGGCCCTGACTGCAAAAAATCCTTATATCGAAGGATGGACCCCACACCAAAGTTGTCCCCACCTCAAACTTGTGCTGCCCTGATAGACCCAAGGGAGCCCTACAAACTTACATCAGGAACCTGGACTGCTGAGTTTTCTTTCCCAGGGAAAATGGCCAAAGGATGTGCCCATGGGTCCCTGGCCCTGACTGCAAAAAATCCTTATATCGAAGGATGGACCCCACACCAAAGTTGTCCCCACCTCAAACTTGTGCTGCCCTGATAGACCCAAGGCAGCCCTACAAACTGACATCAGGAACCTGGACTGCTGAGTTTTCTTTCCCAGGGAAAATGGCGAAAGGATGTGCCCAGGGGCCCCTGGCCCTGACTGCAAAAAATCCTTATATCGAAGGATGGACCCCACACCAATGTTGTCCCCACCTCAAACTTGTGCTGCCCTGATACACCCAAGGGAGCCCTACAAACTGACATCAGGAACCTGGACTGGTGAGTTTTCTTTCCCAGGGAAAATGGAAAAAGGATGTGCCCAGGGGCCCCAGGCCCTGGGTCCCTGGCCCTGACTGCAAAAAATCATTATATCGAAGGATGGACCCCACACCAAAGTTGTCCCCACCTCAAACTTGTGCTGCCCTGATAGACCCAAGGGAGCCCTACAAACTGACATCAGGAACCTGGACTGCTGAGTTTTCTTTCCAAGCGAAAATGGAAAAAGGATGTGCCCGGGGGCACCTGGCCCTGACTGCATAAAATCCTTATATCGAAGGATGGACCCCACACCGAAGTTGTCCCCACCTCAAACTTGTGCTGCCCTGATAGACCCAAGAGAGCCCTACAAACTGACATCAGGAACCTGGACTGCTGAGTTTTCTTTCCCAGGGAAAATGGAAAAAGGATGTGCCCAGGGGCCCCTGGCCCTGACTGCAAAAAATCCTTATATCGAAGGATGGACCCCACACCGAAGTTGTCCCCACCTCAAACTTGTGCTGCCCTGATAGACCCAAGGGAGCCCTACAAACTGACATCAGGAACCTGGACTGCTGAGTTTTATTTCCCAGGGAAAATGGAAAAAGGATGTGCCCAGGGGCCCCTGGCCCTGACTGCAAAAAATCCTTATATCGAAGGATGGACCCCACACCAAAGCTGTCCCCACCTCAAACTTGTGCTGCCCTGATAGACCCAAGGGAGCCCTACAAAGTGACATCAGGAACCTGGACTGCTGAGTTTTCTTTCCAAGCGAAAATGGAAAAAGGATGTGCCCGGGGGCCCCTGGCCCTGACTGCAAAAAATCCTTATATCGAAGGATGGACCCCACACCAAAGTTGTCCCCACCTCAAACTTGTGCTGCCCTGATAGACTCAAGGGAGCCCTACAAACTGACATCAGGAACCTGGACTGCTGAGTTTTCTTTCCCAGGGAAAATGGCCAAAGGATGTGCCCAGGGGCCCCTGGCCCTGACTGCAAAAAATCCTTATATCGAAGGATGGACCCCACACCGAAGTTGTCCCCACCTCAAACTTGTGCTGCCCTGATACACCCAAGGGAGCCCTACAAACTGACATCAGGAACCTGGACTGGTGAGTTTTCTTTCCCAGGGAAAATGGAAAAAGGATGTGCCCAGGGGCCCCTGGCCCTGGGTCCCTGACCCTGACTGCAAAAAATCCTTATATCGAAGGATGGACCCCACACCAAATTTGTCCCCACCTCAAACTTGTGCTGCCCTGATAGACCCAAGGGAGCCCTACAAACTGACATCAGGAACCTGGACTGGTGAGTTTTCTTTCCCAGGGAAAATGGAAAAAGGATGTGCCCAGGGGCCCCTGGCCCTGACTGCAAAAAATCCTTATATCGAAGGATGGACCCCACACCGAAGTTGTCCCCACCTCAAACTTGTGCTGCCCTGATAGACTCAAGGGAGCCCTACAAACTGACATCAGGAACCTGGACTGCTGAGTTTTCTTTCCCAGGGAAAATGGAAAAAGGATGTGCCCAGGGGCCCCTGGCCCTGACTGCAAAAAATCCTTATATCGAAGGATGGACCCCACACCAAAGTTGTCCCCACCTCAAACTTGTGCTGCCCTGATAGACCCAAGGGAGCCCTACAAACTGACATCAGGAACCTGGACTGCTGAGTTTTCTTTCCCAGGGAAAATGGAAAAAGGATGTGCCCAGGGGCCCTGGCCCTGACTGCAAAAAATCCTTATATCGAAGGATGGACCCCACACCAAAGCTGTCCCCACCTCAAACTTGTGCTGCCCTGATAGACCCAAGGGAGCCCTACAAACTGACATCAGGAACCTGGACTGCTGAGTTTTCTTTCCAAGCGAAAATGGAAAAAGGATGTGCCCGGGGGCCCCTGGCCCTGACTGCAAAAAATCCTTATATCGAAGGATGGACCCCACACCAAAGTTGTCCCCACCTCAAACTTGTGCTGCCCTGATAGACTCAAGGGAGCCCTACAAACTGACATCAGGAACCTGGACTGCTGAGTTTTCTTTCCCAGGGAAAATGGAAAAAGGATGTGCCCAGGGGCCCCTGGCCCTGACTGCAAAAAATCCTTATATCGAAGGATGGACCCCACACCGAAGTTGTCCCCACCTCAAACTTGTGCTGCCCTGATAGACCCAAGGGAGCCCTACAAACTGACATCAGGAACCTGGACTGCTGAGTTTTCTTTCCCAGGGAAAATGGAAAAAGGATGTGCCAAGGGGCCCCTGGCCCTGACTGCAAAAAATCCTTATATCGAAGGATGGACCCCACACCAAAGTTGTCCCCACCTCAAACTTGTGCTGCCCTGATAGACCCAAGGGAGCCCTACAAACTGACATCAGGAACCTGGACTGCTGAGTTTTCTTTCCCAGCGAAAATGGAAAAAGGATGTGCCCGGGAGCCCCTGGCCCTGACTGCAAAAAATCCTTATATCGAAGGATGGACCCCACACCGAAGTTGTCCCCACCTCAAACTTGTGCTGCCCTGATAGACCCAAGGGAGCCCTACAAACTGACATCAGGAACCTGGACTGCTGAGTTTTCTTTCCCAGGGAAAATGGAAAAAGGATGTGCCCAGGGGCCCCTGGCCCTGGGCCCCTGGCCCTGACTGCAAAAATCCTTATATCGAAGGATGGACCCCACACCAAAGTTGTCCCCACCTCAAACTTGTGCTGCCCTGATAGACCCAAGGGAGCCCTACAAACTGACATCAGGAACCTGGACTGCTGAGTTTTCTTTCCCAGGGAAAATGGAAAAAGGTTGTGCCCAGGGGCCCCTGGCCCTGACTGCAAAAAATCCTTATATCGAAGGATGGACCCCACACCAAAGTTGTCCCCACCTCAAACTTGTGCTGCCCTGATAGACCCAAGGGAGCCCTACAAACTGACATCAGGAACCTGGACTGCTGAGTTTTCTTTCCCAGGGAAAATGGAAAAAGGATGTGCCCAGGGGCCCCTGGCCCTGGGCCCCTGGCCCTGACTGCAAAAAATCCTTATATTGAAGGATGGACCCCACACCAAAGTTGTCCCCACCTCAAACTTGTGCTGCCCTGATAGACCCAAGGGAGCCCTACAAACTGACATCAGGAACCTGGACTGCTGAGTTTTCTTTCCCAGCGAAAATGGCCAAAGGCTGTGCCCAGGGGCCCCTGGCCCTGACTGCAAAAATCCATATATCGAATGATGGACCCCACACCGAAGTTGTCCACACCTCAAACTTGTGCTGCCCTGATAGACCCAAGGGAGCCCTACAAACTGACATCAGGAACCTGGACTGCTGAGTTTTCTTTCCCAGGGAAAATGGAAAAAGGATGTGCCCAGGGGCCCCTGGCCCTGGGCCCCTGGCCCTGACTGCAAAAATCCTTATATCGAAGGATGGACCCCACACCAAAGTTGTCCCCACCTCAAACTTGTGCTGCCCTGATAGACCCAAGGGAGCCCTACAAACTGACATCAGGAACCTGGACTGCTGAGTTTTCTTTCCCAGGGAAAATGGAAAAAGGATGTGCCCAGGGGCCCCTGGCCCTGGGCCCCTGGCCCTGATTGCAAAAATCCTTATATCGAAGGATGGACCCCACACCAAAGTTGTCCCCACCTCAAACTTGTGCTGCCCTGATAGACCCAAGGGAGCCCTACAAACTGACATCAGGAACCTGGACTGCTGAGTTTTCTTTCCCAGGGAAAATGGAAAAAGGATGTGCCCAGGGGCCCCTGGCCCTGACTGCAGAAAATCCTTATATCGAAGTATGGACCCCACAGCGAAGTTGTCCCCACCTCAAACTTGTGCTGCCCTGATAGACCCAAGGGAGCCCTACAAACTGACATCAGGAACCTGGACTGCTGAGTTTTCTTTCCCAGGGAAAATGGAAAAAGGATGTGCCCAGGGGACCCTGGCCCTGACTGCAAAAAATCCATATATCAAAGGATGGACCCCACACCGAAGTTGTCCCCACCTCAAACTTGTGCTGCCCTGATAGACCCAAGGGAGCCCTACAAACTGACATCAGGAACCTGGACTGCTGAGTTTTCTTTCCAAGCAAAAATGGAAAAAGGATGTGCCCGGGGGCCCCTGGCCCTGACTGCAAAAAATCCTTATATCGAAGGATGGACCCCACACCAAAGTTGTCCCCAACTCAAACTTGTGCTGCCCTGATAGACCCAAGGGAGCCCTACAAACTTACATCAGGAACCTGGACTGCTGAGTTTTCTTTCCCAGGGAAAATGGCCAAAGGATGTGCCCATGGGTCCCTGGCCCTGACTGCAAAAAATCCTTATATCGAAGGATGGACCCCACACCAAAGTTGTCCCCACCTCAAACTTGTGCTGCCCTGATAGACCCAAGGCAGCCCTACAAACTGACATCAGGAACCTGGACTGCTGAGTTTTCTTTCCCAGGGAAAATGGCCAAAGGATGTGCCCAGGGGCCCCTGGCCCTGACTGCAAAAAATCCTTATATCGAAGGATGGACCCCACACCAATGTTGTCCCCACCTCAAACTTGTGCTGCCCTGATACACCCAAGGGAGCCCTACAAACTGACATCAGGATCCTGGACTGGTGAGTTTTCTTTCCCAGGGAAAATGGAAAAAGGATGTTCCCAGGGGCCCCTGGCCCTGGGTCCCTGGCCCTGACTGCAAAAAATCATTATATCGAAGGATGGACCCCACACCAAAGTTGTCCCCACCTCAAACTTGTGCTGCCCTGATAGACCCAAGGGAGCCCTACAAACTGACATCAGGAACCTGGACTGCTGAGTTTTCTTTCCAAGCGAAAATGGAAAAAGGATGTGCCCGGGGGCACCTGGCCCTGACTGCATAAAATCCTTATATCGAAGGATGGACCCCACACCGAAGTTGTCCCCACCTCAAACTTGTGCTGCCCTGATAGACCCAAGGGAGCCCTACAAACTGACATCAGGAACCTGGACTGCTGAGTTTTCTTTCCCAGGGAAAATGGAAAAAGGATGTGCCCAGGGGCCCCTGGCCCTGGGTCCCTGGCCCTGACTGCAAAAAATCCTTATATCGAAGGATGGACCCCACACCAAATTTGTCCCCACCTCAAACTTGTGCTGCCCTGATAGACCCAAGGGAGCCCTACAAACTGACATCAGGAACCTGGACTGCTGAGTTTTCTTTCCCAGGGAAAATGGAAAAAGGATGTGCCCAGGGGCCCCTGGCCCTGACTGCAAAAAATCCTTATATCGAAGGATGGACCCCACACCGAAGTTGTCCCCACCTCAAACTTGTGCTGCCCTGATAGACCCAAGGGAGCCCTACAAACTGACATCAGGAACCTGGACTGCTGAGTTTTCTTTCCAAGCGAAAATGGAAAAAGGATGTGCCCGGGGGCACCTGGCCCTGACTGCATAAAATCCTTATATCGAAGGATGGACCCCACACCAAAGTTGTCCCCACCTCAAACTTGTGCTGCCCTGATAGACCCAAGGGAGCCCTACAAACTGACATCAGGAACCTGGACTGCTGAGTTTTCTTTCCCAGGGAAAATGGAAAAAGGATGTGCCCAGGGGCCCCTGGCCCTGGGTCCCTGGCCCTGACTGCAAAAAATCATTATATCGAAGGATGGACCCCACACCAAAGTTGTCCCCACCTCAAACTTGTGCTGCCCTGATAGACCCAAGGGAGCCCTACAAACTGACATCAGGAACCTGGACTGCTGAGTTTTCTTTCCAAGCGAAAATGGAAAAAGGATGTGCCCGGGGGCACCTGGCCCTGACTGCATAAAATCCTTATATCGAAGGATGGACCCCACACCGAAGTTGTCCCCACCTCAAACTTGTGCTGCCCTGATAGACCCAAGGGAGCCCTACAAACTGACATCAGGAACCTGGACTGCTGAGTTTTCTTTCCCAGGGAAAATGGAAAAAGGATGTGCCCAGGGGCCCCTGGCCCTGGGTCCCTGGCCCTGACTGCAAAAAATCCTTATATCGAAGGATGGACCCCACACCGAAGTTGTCCCCACCTCAAACTTGTGCTGCCCTGATAGACCCAAGGGAGCCCTACAAACTGACATCAGGAACCTGGACTGGTGAGTTTTCTTTCCCAGGGAAAATGGAAAAAGGATGTGCCCAGGGGCCCCTGGCCCTGACTGCAAAAAATCCTTATATCGAAGGATGGACCCCACACCAAATTTGTCCCCACCTCAAACTTTTGCTGCCCTGATAGACCCAAGGGAGCCCTACAAACTGACATCAGGAACCTGGACTGCTGAGTTTTCTTTCCAAGCGAAAATGGAAAAAGGATGTGCCCGGGGGCCCCTGGCCCTGACTGCAAAAAATCCTTATATCGAAGGATGGACCCCACACCAAAGTTGTCCCCACCTCAAACTTGTGCTGCCCTGATAGACTCAAGGGAGCCCTACAAACTGACATCAGGAACCTGGACTGCTGAATTTTCTTTCCCAGGGAAAATGGCCAAAGGATGTGCCCAGGGGCCCCTGGCCCTGACTGCAAAAAATCCTTATAATGAAGGATGGACCCCACACCGAAGTTGTCCCCACCTCAAACTTGTGCTGCCCTGATAGACCCAAGGGAGCCCTACAAACTGACATCAGGAACCTGGACTGGTGAGTTTTCTTTCCCAGGGAAAATGGAAAAAGGATGTGCACAGGGACCCCTGGCCCTGGGTCCCTGGCCCTGACTGCAAAAAATCCTTATATCGAAGGATGGACCCCACACCGAATTTGTACCCACCTCAAACTTGTGCTGCCCTGATAGACCCAAGGCAGCCCTACAAACTGACATCAGGAACCTGGACTGCTGAGTTTTCTTTCCCAGGGAAAATGGAAAAAGGATGTGCCCAGGGGCCCCTGGCCCTGACTGCAAAAAATCCTTATATCGAAGGATGGACCCCACACCGAAGTTGTCCCCACCTCAAACTTGTGCTGCCCTGATAGACCCAAGGGAGCCCTACAAACTGACATCAGGAACCTGGACTGCTGAGTTTTCTTTCCCAGGGAAAATGGAAAAAGGATGTGCCAAGGGGCCCCTGGCCCTGACTGCAAAAAATCCTTATATCGAAGGATGGACCCCACACCGAAGTTGTCCCCACCTCAAACTTGTGCTGCCCTGATAGACCCAAGGGAGCCCTACAAACTGACATCAGGAACCTGGACTGCTGAGTTTTCTTTCCAAGCGAAAATGGAAAAAGGATGTGCCTGGGGGCCCCTGGCCCTGACTGCAAAAAATCCTTATATCGAAGGATGGACCCCACACCAAAGTTGTCCCCACCTCAAACTTGTGCTGCCCTGATAGACCCAAGGGAGCCCTACAAACTGACATCAGGAACCTGGACTGCTGAGTTTTCTTTCCCAGGGAAAATGGAAAAAGCGTGTGCCCAGGGGCCCCTGGCCCTGGGTCCCTGGCCCTGACTGCAAAAAATCCTTATATCGAAGGATGGACCCCACACCAAAGTTGTCCCCACCTCAAACTTGTGCTGCCCTGATAGACCCAAGGGAGCCCTACAAACTGACATCAGGAACCTGGACTGCTGAGTTTTCTTTCCCAGCGAAAATGGAAAAAGGATGTGCCCGGGAGTCCCTGGCCCTGACTGCAAAAAATCCTTATATCGAAGGATGGACCCCACACCAAAGTTGTCCCCACCTCAAACTTGTGCTGCCCTGATAGACCCAAGGGAGCCCTACAAACTGACATCAGGAACCTGGACTGCTGAGTTTTCTTTCCCAGGGAAAATGGAAAAAGGATGTGCCCAGGGGCCCCTGGCCCTGGGCCCCTGGCCCTGACTGCAAAAATCCTTATATCGAAGGATGGACCCCACACCAAAGTTGTCCCCACCTCAAACTTGTGCTGCCCTGATAGACCCAAGGGAGCCCTACAAACTGACATCAGGAACCTGGACTGCTGAGTTTTCTTTCCCAGGGAAAATGGAAAAAGGTTGTGCCTAGGGGCCCCTGGCCCTGACTGCAAAAAATCCTTATATCGAAGGATGGACCCCACACCGAAGTTGTCCCCACCTCAAACTTGTGCTGCCCTGATAGACCCAAGGGAGCCCTACAAACTGACATCAGGAACCTGGACTGCTGAGTTTTCTTTCCCAGGGAAAATGGAAAAAGGATGTGCCCAGGGGCCCCTGGCCCTGGGCCCCTGGCCCTGACTGCAAAAATCCTTATATCGAAGGATGGACCCCACACCGAAGTTGTCCCCACCTCAAACTTGTGCTGCCCTGATAGACTCAAGGGAGCCCTACAAACTGACATCAGGAACCTGGACTGCTGAGTTTTCTTTCCCAGGGAAAATGGAAAAAGGATGTGCCCAGGGGCCCCTGGCCCTGACTGCAAAAAATCCTTATATCGAAGGATGGACCCCACACCGAAGTTGTCCCCACCTCAAACTTCTGCTGCCCTGATAGACCCAAGGGAGCCCTACAAACTGACATCAGGAACCTGGACTGCTGAGTTTTCTTTCCCAGGGAAAATGGAAAAAGGATGTGCCCGGGGGCACCTGGCCCTGACTGCAAAAAATCCTTATATCGAAGGATGGACCCCACACCAAAGTTGTCCCCACCTCAAACTTGTGCTGCCCTGATAGACCCAAGGGAGCCCTACAAACTGACATCAGGAACCTGGACTGCTGAGTTTTCTTTCCCAGCGAAAATGGAAAAAGGATGTGCCCAGGGGCCCCTGGCCCTGGGCCCCTGGCCCTGACTGCAAAAAATCCTTATATCGAAGGATGGACCCCACAGCGAAGTTGTCCCCACCTCAAACTTGTGCTGCCCTGATAGACCCAAGGGAGCCCTACAAACTGACATCAGGAACCTGGACTGCTGAGTTTTCTTTCCCAGGGAAAATGGAAAAAGGATGTGCCCAGGGGCCCCTGTCCCTGACTGCAAAAAATCCTTATATTGAAGGATGGACCCCACACCAAAGCTGTCCCCACCTCAAACTTGTGCTGCCCTGATAGACCCAAGGGAGCCCTACAAACTGACATCAGGAACCTGGACTGCTGAATTTTCTTTCCCAGGGAAAATGGCCAAAGGATGTGCCCAGGGGCCCCTGGGCCTGGTCCCCTGTCCCTGACTGCAAAAATCCTTATATCGAAGGATGGACCCCACACCGAAGTTGTCCCCACCTCAAACTTGTGCTGCCCTGATAGACCCAAGGGAGCCCTACAAACTGACATCAGGAACCTGGACTGCTGAGTTTTCTTTCCCAGGGAAAATGGAAAAAGGATGTGCCCAGGGGCCCCTGGCCCTGACTGCAAAAAATCCTTATATCAAAGGATGGACCCCACACCGAAGTTGTCCCCACCTCAAACTTGTGCTGCCCTGATAGACCCAAGGGAGCCCTACAAACTGACATCAGGAACCTGGACTGCTGAGTTTTCTTTCCCAGGGAAAATGGCCAAAGGATGTGCCCAGGGGTCCCTGGCCCTGACTGCAAAAAATCCTTATATCGAAGGATGGACCCCACACCAAAGTTGTCCCCACCTCAAACTTGTGCTGCCCTGATAGACCCAAGGGAGCCCTACAAACTGACATCAGGAACCTGGACTGCTGAGTTTTCTTTCCCAGGGAAAATGGCCAAAGGATGTGCCCAGGGGCCCCTGGCCCTGACTGCAAAAAATCCTTATATCGAAGGATGGACCCCACACCGAAGTTGTCCCCACCTCAAACTTGTGCTGCCCTGATACACCCAAGGGAGCCCTACAAACTGACATCAGGAACCTGGACTGGTGAGTTTTCTTTCCCAGGGAAAATGGAAAAAGGATGTGCCCAGGGGCCCCTGGCCCTGGGTCCCTGGCCCTGACTGCAAAAAATCCTTATATCGAAGGATGGACCCCACACCAAAGTTGTCCCCACCTCAAACTTGTGCTGCCCTGATAGACCCAAGGCAGCCCTACAAACTGACATCAGGAACCTGGACTGCTGAGTTTTCTTTCCCAGCGAAAATGGAAAAAGGATGTGCCCAGGGGCCCCTGGCCCTGACTGCAAAGAGTCCTTATATCGAAGGATGGACCCCACACCGAAGTTGTCCCCACCTCAAACTTGTGCTGCCCTGATAGACCCAAGGGAGCCCTACAAACTGACATCAGGAACCTGGACTGCTGAGTTTTCTTTCCCAGGGAAAATGGAAAAAGGATGTGCCCAGGGGCCCCTGGCCCTGGGCCCCTGGCCCTGACTGCAAAAATCCTTATATCGAAGGATGGACCCCACACCGAAGTTGTCCCCACCTCAAACTTGTGCTGCCCTGATAGACTCAAGGGAGCCCTACAAACTTACATCAGGAACCTGGACTGCTGAGTTTTCTTTCCCAGGGAAAATGGAAAAAGGTTGTGCCCAGGGGCCCCTGGCCCTGACTGCAAAAAATCCTTATATCGAAGGATGGACCCCACACCGAAGTTGTCCCCACCTCAAACTTGTGCTGCCCTGATAGACCCAAGGGAGCCCTACAAACTGACATCAGGAACCTGGACTGCTGGTTTTCTTTCCAAGCGAAAATGGAAAAAGGATGTGCCCGGGGGCCCCTGGCCCTGACTGCAAAAAATCCTTATATCGAAGGATGGACCCCACACCAAAGTTGTCCCCACCTCAAACTTGTGCTACCCTGATAGACCCAAGGGAGCCCTACAAACTGACATCAGGAACCTGGACTGGTGAGTTTTATTTCCCAGGGAAAATGGAAAAAGGATGTGCCCAGGGGCCCCTGGCCCTGGGCCCCTGGCCCTGACTGCAAAAAATCCTTATATCGAAGGATGGACCCCACACCAAAGTTGTCCCCACCTCAAACTTGTGCTGCCCTGATAGACCCAAGGGAGCCCTACAAACTGACATCAGGAACCTGGACTGCTGAGTTTTCTTTCCCAGCGAAAATGGAAAAAGGATGTGCCCAGGGGCCCCTGGCCCTGACTGCAAAAATCCTTATATCGAAGGATGGACCCCACACCGAAGTTGTCCACACCTCAAACTTGTGCTGCCCTGATAGACCCAAGGGAGCCCTACAAACTGACATCAGGAACCTGGACTGCTGAGTTTTCTTTCCCAGGGAAAATGGAAAAAGGATGTGCCCAGGGGCACCTGGCACTGGGCCCCTGGCCCTGACTGCAAAAATCCTTATATCGAAGGATGGACCCCACACCAAAGTTGTCCCCACCTCAAACTTGTGCTGCCCTGATAGACCCAAGGGAGCCCTACAAACTGACATCAGGAACCTGGACTGCTGAGTTTTCTTTCCCAGGGAAAATGGAAAAAGGATGTGCCCAGGGGCCCCTGGCCCTGACTGCAAAAAATCCTTATATCGAAGGATGGACCCCACACCGAAGTTGTCCCCACCTCAAACTTGTGCTGCCCTGATAGACCCAAGGGAGCCCTACAAACTGACATCAGGAACCTGGACTGCTGAGTTTTCTTTCCCAGGGAAAATGGAAAAAGGATGTGCCCAGGGGCCCCTGGCCCTGGGCCCCTGGCCCTGATTGCAAAAATCCTTATATCGAAGGATGGACCCCACACCGAAGTTGTCCCCACCTCAAACTTGTGCTGCCCTGATAGACCCAAGGGAGCCCTACAAACTGACATCAGGAACCTGGACTGCTGAGTTTTCTTTCCCAGGGAAAATGGAAAAAGGATGTGCCCAGGGGCCCCTGGCCCTGACTGCAGAAAATCCTTATATCGAAGTATGGACCCCACACCGAAGTTGTCCCCACCTCAAACTTGTGCTGCCCTGATAGACCCAAGGGAGCCCTACAAACTGACATCAGGAACCTGGACTGCTGAGTTTTCTTTCCCAGGGAAAATGGAAAAAGGATGTGCCCAGGGGACCCTGGCCCTGACTGCAAAAAATCCATATATCAAAGGATGGACCCCACACCGAAGTTGTCCCCACCTCAAACTTGTGCTGCCCTGATAGACCCAAGGGAGCCCTACAAACTGACATCAGGAACCTGGACTGCTGAGTTTTCTTTCCAAGCAAAAATGGAAAAAGGATGTGCCCGGGGGCCCCTGGCCCTGACTGCAAAAAATCCTTATATCGAAGGATGGACCCCACACCAAAGTTGTCCCCACCTCAAACTTGTGCTGCCCTGATAGACCCAAGGGAGCCCTACAAACTTACATCAGGAACCTGGACTGCTGAGTTTTCTTTCCCAGGGAAAATGGCCAAAGGATGTGCCCAGGGGTCCCTGGCCCTGACTGCAAAAAATCCTTATATCGAAGGATGGACCCCACACCAAAGTTGTCCCCACCTCAAACTTGTGCTGCCCTGATAGACCCAAGGCAGCCCTACAAACTGACATCAGGAACCTGGACTGCTGAGTTTTCTTTCCCAGGGAAAATGGCCAAAGGATGTGCCCAGGGGCCCCTGGCCCTGACTGCAAAAAATCCTTATATCGAAGGATGGACCCCACACCAAAGTTGTCCCCACCTCAAACTTGTGCTGCCCTGATAGACCCAAGGGAGCCCTACAAACTGACATCAGGAACCTGGACTGCTGAGTTTTCTTTCCAAGCGAAAATGGAAAAAGGATGTGCCCGGGGGCACCTGGCCCTGACTGCATAAAATCCTTATATCGAAGGATGGACCCCACACCGAAGTTGTCCCCACCTCAAACTTGTGCTGCCCTGATAGACCCAAGGGAGCCCTACAAACTGACATCAGGAACCTGGACTGCTGAGTTTTCTTTCCCAGGGAAAATGGAAAAAGGATGTGCCCAGGGGCCCCTGGCCCTGACTGCAAAAAATCCTTATATCGAAGGATGGACCCCACACCGAAGTTGTCCCCACCTCAAACTTGTGCTGCCCTGATAGACCCAAGGGAGCCCTACAAACTGACATCAGGAACCTGGACTGCTGAGTTTTCTTTCCCAGGGAAAATGGAAAAAGGATGTGCCCAGGGGCCCCTGGCCCTGACTGCAAAAAATCCTTATATCGAAGGATGGACCCCACACCAAAGCTGTCCCCACCTCAAACTTGTGCTGCCCTGATAGACCCAAGGGAGCCCTACAAAGTGACATCAGGAACCTGGACTGCTGAGTTTTCTTTCCAAGCGAAAATGGAAAAAGGATGTGCCCGGGGGCCCCTGGCCCTGACTGCAAAAAATCCTTATATCGAAGGATGGACCCCACACCAAAGTTGTCCCCACCTCAAACTTGTGCTGCCCTGATAGACTCAAGGGAGCCCTACAAACTGACATCAGGAACCTGGACTGCTGAGTTTTCTTTCCCAGGGAAAATGGCCAAAGGATGTGCCCAGGGGCCCCTGGCCCTGACTGCAAAAAATCCTTATATCGAAGGATGGACCCCACACCGAAGTTGTCCCCACCTCAAACTTGTGCTGCCCTGATAGACCCAAGGGAGCCCTACAAACTGACATCAGGAACCTGGACTGCTGAGTTTTCTTTCCCAGGGAAAATGGAAAAAGGATGTGCCCAGGGGCCCCTGGCCCTGGGTCCCTGGCCCTGACTGCAAAAAATCCTTATATCGAAGGATGGACCCCACACCAAATTTGTCCCCACCTCAAACTTGTGCTGCCCTGATAGACCCAAGGCAGCCCTACAAACTGACATCAGGAACCTGGACTGCTGAGTTTTCTTTCCCAGGGAAAATGGAAAAAGGATGTGCCCAGGGGCCCCTGGCCCTGACTGCAAAAAATCCTTATATCGAAGGATGGACCCCACACCGAAGTTGTCCCCACCTCAAACTTGTGCTGCCCTGATAGAGCCAAGGGAGCCCTACAAACTGACATCAGGAACCTGGACTGCTGAGTTTTCTTTCCAAGCAAAAATGGAAAAAGGATGTGCCCGGGGGCCCCTGGCCCTGACTGCAAAAAATCCTTATATCGAAGGATGGACCCCACACCAAAGTTGTCCCCACCTCAAACTTGTGCTGCCCTGATAGACCCAAGGGAGCCCTACAAACTTACATCAGGAACCTGGACTGCTGAGTTTTCTTTCCCAGGGAAAATGGCCAAAGGATGTGCCCATGGGTCCCTGGCCCTGACTGCAAAAAATCCTTATATCGAAGGATGGACCCCACACCAAAGTTGTCCCCACCTCAAACTTGTGCTGCCCGGATAGACCCAAGGCAGCCCTACAAACTGACATCAGGAACCTGGACTGGTGAGTTTTCTTTCCCAGGGAAAATGGAAAAAGGATGTGCCCAGGGGCCCCTGGCCCTGGGTCCCTGGCCCTGACTGCAAAAAATCCTTATATCGAAGGATGGACCCCACACCAAATTTGTCCCCACCTCAAACTTGTGCTGCCCTGATAGACCCAAGGCAGCCCTACAAACTGACATCAGGAACCTGGACTGCTGAGTTTTCTTTCCCAGGGAAAATGGAAAAAGGATGTGCCCAGGGGCCCCTGGCCCTGACTGCAAAAAATCCTTATATCGAAGGATGGACCCCACACCGAAGTTGTCCCCACCTCAAACTTGTGCTGCCCTGATAGAGCCAAGGGAGCCCTACAAACTGACATCAGGAACCTGGACTGCTGAGTTTTCTTTCCAAGCAAAAATGGAAAAAGGATGTGCCCGGGGGCCCCTGGCCCTGACTGCAAAAAATCCTTATATCGAAGGATGGACCCCACACCAAAGTTGTCCCCACCTCAAACTTGTGCTGCCCTGATAGACCCAAGGGAGCCCTACAAACTTACATCAGGAACCTGGACTGCTGAGTTTTCTTTCCCAGGGAAAATGGCCAAAGGATGTGCCCATGGGTCCCTGGCCCTGACTGCAAAAAATCCTTATATCGAAGGATGGACCCCACACCAAAGTTGTCCCCACCTCAAACTTGTGCTGCCCTGATAGACCCAAGGCAGCCCTACAAACTGACATCAGGAACCTGGACTGCTGAGTTTTCTTTCCCAGGGAAAATGGCCAAAGGATGTGCCCAGGGGCCCCTGGCCCTGACTGCAAAAAATCCTTATATCGAAGGATGGACCCCACACCAATGTTGTCCCCACCTCAAACTTGTGCTGCCCTGATACACCCAAGGGAGCCCTACAAACTGACATCAGGAACCTGGACTGGTGAGTTTTCTTTCCCAGGGAAAATGGAAAAAGGATGTGCCCAGGGGCCCCTGGCCCTGGGTCCCTGGCCCTGACTGCAAAAAATCCTTATATCGAAGGATGGACCCCACACCAAATTTGTCCCCACCTCAAACTTGTGCTGCCCTGATAGACCCAAGGCAGCCCTACAAACTGACATCAGGAACCTGGACTGCTGAGTTTTCTTTCCCAGGGAAAATGGAAAAAGGATGTGCCCAGGGGCCCCTGGCCCTGACTGCAAAAAATCCTTATATCGAAGGATGGACCCCACACCGAAGTTGTCCCCACCTCAAACTTGTGCTGCCCTGATAGAGCCAAGGGAGCCCTACAAACTGACATCAGGAACCTGGACTGCTGAGTTTTCTTTCCAAGCAAAAATGGAAAAAGGATGTGCCCGGGGGCCCCTGGCCCTGACTGCAAAAAATCCTTATATCGAAGGATGGACCCCACACCAAAGTTGTCCCCACCTCAAACTTGTGCTGCCCTGATAGACCCAAGGGAGCCCTACAAACTTACATCAGGAACCTGGACTGCTGAGTTTTCTTTCCCAGGGAAAATGGCCAAAGGATGTGCCCATGGGTCCCTGGCCCTGACTGCAAAAAATCCTTATATCGAAGGATGGACCCCACACCAAAGTTGTCCCCACCTCAAACTTGTGCTGCCCTGATAGACCCAAGGCAGCCCTACAAACTGACATCAGGAACCTGGACTGCTGAGTTTTCTTTCCCAGGGAAAATGGCCAAAGGATGTGCCCAGGGGCCCCTGGCCCTGACTGCAAAAAATCCTTATATCGAAGGATGGACCCCACACCAATGTTGTACCCACCTCAAACTTGTGCTGCCCTGATACACCCAAGGGAGCCCTACAAACTGACATCAGGAACCTGGACTGGTGAGTTTTCTTTCCCAGGGAAAATGGAAAAAGGATGTGCCCAGGGGCCCCTGGCCCTGGGTCCCTGGCCCTGACTGCAAAAAATCATTATATCGAAGGATGGACCCCACACCAAAGTTGTCCCCACCTCAAACTTGTGCTGCCCTGATAGACCCAAGGGAGCCCTACAAACTGACATCAGGAACCTGGACTGCTGAGTTTTCTTTCCAAGCGAAAATGGAAAAAGGATGTGCCCGGGGGCCCCTGGCCCTGACTGCATAAAATCCTTATATCGAAGGATGGACCCCACACCGAAGTTGTCCCCACCTCAAACTTGTGCTGCCCTGATAGACCCAAGAGAGCCCTACAAACTGACATCAGGAACCTGGACTGCTGAGTTTTCTTTCCCAGGGAAAATGGAAAAAGGATGTGCCCAGGGGCCCCTGGCCCTGACTGCAAAAAATCCTTATATCGAAGGATGGACCCCACACCGAAGTTGTCCCCACCTCAAACTTGTGCTGCCCTGATAGACCCAAGGGAGCCCTACAAACTGACATCAGGAACCTGGACTGCTGAGTTTTATTTCCCAGGGAAAATGGAAAAAGGATGTGCCCAGGGGCCCCTGGCCCTGACTGCAAAAAATCCTTATATCGAAGGATGGACCCCACACCAAAGCTGTCCCCACCTCAAACTTGTGCTGCCCTGATAGACCCAAGGGAGCCCTACAAAGTGACATCAGGAACCTGGACTGCTGAGTTTTCTTTCCAAGCGAAAATGGAAAAAGGATGTGCCCGGGGGCCCCTGGCCCTGACTGCAAAAAATCCTTATATCGAAGGATGGACCCCACACCAAAGTTGTCCCCACCTCAAACTTGTGCTGCCCTGATAGACTCAAGGGAGCCCTACAAACTGACATCAGGAACCTGGACTGCTGAGTTTTCTTTCCCAGGGAAAATGGCCAAAGGATGTGCCCAGGGGCCCCTGGCCCTGACTGCAAAAAATCCTTATATCGAAGGATGGACCCCACACCGAAGTTGTCCCCACCTCAAACTTGTGCTGCCCTGATACACCCAAGGGAGCCCTACAAACTGACATCAGGAACCTGGACTGGTGAGTTTTCTTTCTCAGGGAAAATGGAAAAAGGATGTGCCCAGGGGCCCCTGGCCCTGGGTCCCTGGCCCTGACTGCAAAAAATCCTTATATCGAAGGATGGACCCCACACCAAAGTTGTCCCCACCTCAAACTTGTGCTGCCCTGATAGACCCAAGGCAGCCCTACAAACTGACATCAGGAACCTGGACTGCTGAGTTTTCTTTCCCAGCGAAAATGGAAAAAGGATGTGCCCAGGGGCCCCTGGCCCTGACTGCAAAAAATCCTTATATCGAAGGATGGACCCCACACCGAAGTTGTCCCCACCTCAAACTTGTGCTGCCCTGATAGACTCAAGGGAGCCCTACAAACTGACATCAGGAACCTGGACTGCTGAGTTTTCTTTCCCAGGGAAAATGGAAAAAGGATGTGCCCAGGGGCCCCTGGCCCTGACTGCAAAAAATCCTTATATCGAAGGATGGACCCCACACCGAAGTTGTCCCCACCTCAAACTTGTGCTGCCCTGATAGACCCAAGGGAGCCCTACAAACTGACATCAGGAACCTGGACTGCTGAGTTTTCTTTCCCAGGGAAAATGGAAAAAGGATGTGCCCAGGGGCCCTGGCCCTGACTGCAAAAAATCCTTATATCGAAGGATGGACCCCACACCAAAGCTGTCCCCACCTCAAACTTGTGCTGCCCTGATAGACCCAAGGGAGCCCTACAAACTGACATCAGGAACCTGGACTGCTGAGTTTTCTTTCCAAGCGAAAATGGAAAAAGGATGTGCCCGGGGGCCCCTGGCCCTGACTGCAAAAAATCCTTATATCGAAGGATGGACCCCACACCAAAGTTGTCCCCACCTCAAACTTGTGCTGCCCTGATAGACTCAAGGGAGCCCTACAAACTGACATCAGGAACCTGGACTGCTGAGTTTTCTTTCCCAGGGAAAATGGAAAAAGGGATGTGCCCAGGGGCCCCTGGCCCTGACTGCAAAAAATCCTTATATCGAAGGATGGACCCCACACCGAAGTTGTCCCCACCTCAAACTTGTGCTGCCCTGATAGACCCAAGGGAGCCCTACAAACTGACATCAGGAACCTGGACTGCTGAGTTTTCTTTCCCAGGGAAAATGGAAAAAGGATGTGCCAAGGGGCCCCTGGCCCTGACTGCAAAAAATCCTTATATCGAAGGATGGACCCCACACCGAAGTTGTCCCCACCTCAAACTTGTGCTGCCCTGATAGACCCAAGGGAGCCCTACAAACTGACATCAGGAACCTGGACTGCTGAGTTTTCTTTCCAAGCGAAAATGGAAAAAGGATGTGCCTGGGGACCCCTGGCCCTGACTGCAAAAAATCCTTATATCGAAGGATGGACCCCACACCAAAGTTGTCCCCACCTCAAACTTGTGCTGCCCTGATAGACCCAAGGGAGCCCTACAAACTGACATCAGGAACCTGGACTGCTGAGTTTTCTTTCCCAGGGAAAATGGAAAAAGGGTGTGCCCAGGGGCCCCTGGCCCTGGGTCCCTGGCCCTGACTGCAAAAAATCCTTATATCGAAGGATGGACCCCACACCAAAGTTGTCCCCACCTCAAACTTGTGCTGCCCTGATAGACCCAAGGGAGCCCTACAAACTGACATCAGGAACCTGGACTGCTGAGTTTTCTTTCCCAGCGAAAATGGAAAAAGGATGTGCCCGGGAGCCCCTGGCCCTGACTGCAAAAAATCCTTATATCGAAGGATGGACCCCACACCGAAGTTGTCCCCACCTCAAACTTGTGCTGCCCTGATAGACCCAAGGGAGCCCTACAAACTGACATCAGGAACCTGGACTGCTGAGTTTTCTTTCCCAGGGAAAATGGAAAAAGGATGTGCCCAGGGGCCCCTGGCCCTGGGCCCCTGGCCCTGACTGCAAAAATCCTTATATCGAAGGATGGACCCCACACCAAAGTTGTCCCCACCTCAAACTTGTGCTGCCCTGATAGACCCAAGGGAGCCCTACAAACTGACATCAGGAACCTGGACTGCTGAGTTTTCTTTCCCAGGGAAAATGGAAAAAGGTTGTGCCCAGGGGCCCCTGGCCCTGACTGCAAAAAATCCTTATATCGAAGGATGGACCCCACACCGAAGTTGTCCCCACCTCAAACTTGTGCTGCCCTGATAGACCCAAGGGAGCCCTACAAACTGACATCAGGAACCTGGACTGGTGAGTTTTATTTCCCAGGGAAAATGGAAAAAGGATGTGCCCAGGGGCCCCTGGCCCTGGGCCCCTGGCCCTGACTGCAAAAAATCCTTATATCGAAGGATGGACCCCACACCAAAGTTGTCCCCACCTCAAACTTGTGCTGCCCTGATAGACCCAAGGGAGCCCTACAAACTGACATCAGGAACCTGGACTGCTGAGTTTTCTTTCCCAGCGAAAATGGAAAAAGGCTGTGCCCAGGGGCCCCTGGCCCTGACTGCAAAAATCCTTATATCGAATGATGGACCCCACACCGAAGTTGTCCACACCTCAAACTTGTGCTGCCCTGATAGACCCAAGGGAGCCCTACAAACTGACATCAGGAACCTGGACTGCTGAGTTTTCTTTCCCAGGGAAAATGGAAAAAGGATGTGCCCAGGGGCCCCTGGCCCTGGGCCCCTGGCCCTGACTGCAAAAATCCTTATATCGAAGGATGGACCCCACACCAAAGTTGTCCCCACCTCAAACTTGTGCTGCCCTGATAGACCCAAGGGAGCCCTACAAACTGACATCAGGAACCTGGACTGCTGAGTTTTCTTTCCCAGGGAAAATGGAAAAAGGATGTGCCCAGGGGCCCCTGGCCCTGGGCCCCTGGCCCTGATTGCAAAAATCCTTATATCGAAGGATGGACCCCACACCAAAGTTGTCCCCACCTCAAACTTGTGCTGCCCTGATAGACCCAAGGCAGCCCTACAAACTGACATCAGGAACCTGGACTGATGAGTTTTCTTTCCAAGCGAAAATGGAAAAAGGATGTGCCCAGGGGCCCCTGGCCCTGACTGCAGAAAATCCTTATATCGAAGTATGGACCCCACAGCGAAGTTGTCCCCACCTCAAACTTGTGCTGCCCTGATAGACCCAAGGGAGCCCTACAAACTGACATCAGGAACCTGGACTGCTGAGTTTTCTTTCCCAGGGAAAATGGAAAAAGGATGTGCCCAGGGGACCCTGGCCCTGACTGCAAAAAATCCATATATCAAAGGATGGACCCCACACCGAAGTTGTCCCCACCTCAAACTTGTGCTGCCCTGATAGACCCAAGGGAGCCCTACAAACTGACATCAGGAACCTGGACTGCTGAGTTTTCTTTCCAAGCAAAAATGGAAAAAGGATGTGCCCGGGGGCCCCTGGCCCTGACTGCAAAAAATCCTTATATCGAAGGATGGACCCCACACCAAAGTTGTCCCCAACTCAAACTTGTGCTGCCCTGATAGACCCAAGGGAGCCCTACAAACTTACATCAGGAACCTGGACTGCTGAGTTTTCTTTCCCAGGGAAAATGGCCAAAGGATGTGCCCATGGGTCCCTGGCCCTGACTGCAAAAAATCATTATATCGAAGGATGGACCCCACACCAAAGTTGTCCCCACCTCAAACTTGTGCTGCCCTGATAGACCCAAGGGAGCCCTACAAACTGACATCAGGAACCTGGACTGCTGAGTTTTCTTTCCAAGCGAAAATGGAAAAAGGATGTGCCCGGGGGCACCTGGCCCTGACTGCATAAAATCCTTATATCGAAGGATGGACCCCACACCGAAGTTGTCCCCACCTCAAACTTGTGCTGCCCTGATAGACCCAAGGGAGCCCTACAAACTGACATCAGGAACCTGGACTGCTGAGTTTTCTTTCCCAGGGAAAATGGAAAAAGGATGTGCCCAGGGGCCCCTGGCCCTGACTGCAAAAAATCCTTATATCGAAGGATGGACCCCACACCGAAGTTGTCCCCACCTCAAACTTGTGCTGCCCTGATAGACCCAAGGGAGCCCTACAAACTGACATCAGGAACCTGGACTGCTGAGTTTTCTTTCCCAGGGAAAATGGAAAAAGGATGTGCCCAGGGGCCCCTGGCCCTGACTGCAAAAAATCCTTATATCGAAGGATGGACCCCACACCAAAGCTGTCCCCACCTCAAACTTGTGCTGCCCTGATAGACCCAAGGGAGCCCTACAAAGTGACATCAGGAACCTGGACTGCTGAGTTTTCTTTCCAAGCGAAAATGGAAAAAGGATGTGCCCGGGGGCCCCTGGCCCTGACTGCAAAAAATCCTTATATCGAAGGATGGACCCCACACCAAAGTTGTCCCCACCTCAAACTTGTGCTGCCCTGATAGACTCAAGGGAGCCCTACAAACTGACATCAGGAACCTGGACTGCTGAGTTTTCTTTCCCAGGGAAAATGGAAAAAGGATGTGCCCAGGGGCCCCTGGCCCTGGGTCCCTGGCCCTGACTGCAAAAAATCCTTATATCGAAGGATGGACCCCACACCAAATTTGTCCCCACCTCAAACTTGTGCTGCCCTGATAGACCCAAGGCAGCCCTACAAACTGACATCAGGAACCTGGACTGCTGAGTTTTCTTTCCCAGGGAAAATGGAAAAAGGATGTGCCCAGGGGCCCCTGGCCCTGACTGCAAAAAATCCTTATATCGAAGGATGGACCCCACACCGAAGTTGTCCCCACCTCAAACTTGTGCTGCCCTGATAGACTCAAGGGAGCCCTACAAACTGACATCAGGAACCTGGACTGCTGAGTTTTCTTTCCCAGGGAAAATGGAAAAAGGATGTGCCCAGGGGCCCCTGGCCCTGACTGCAAAAAATCCTTATATCGAAGGATGGACCCCACACCGAAGTTGTCCCCACCTCAAACTTGTGCTGCCCTGATAGACCCAAGGGAGCCCTACAAACTGACATCAGGAACCTGGACTGCTGAGTTTTCTTTCCCAGGGAAAATGGAAAAAGGATGTGCCCAGGGGCCCCTGGCCCTGACTGCAAAAAATCCTTATATCGAAGGATGGACCCCACACCAAAGCTGTCCCCACCTCAAACTTGTGCTGCCCTGATAGACCCAAGGGAGCCCTACAAACTGACATCAGGAACCTGGACTGCTGAGTTTTCTTTCCAAGCGAAAATGGAAAAAGGATGTGCCCGGGGGCCCCTGGCCCTGACTGCAAAAAATCCTTATATCGAAGGATGGACCCCACACCAAAGTTGTCCCCACCTCAAACTTGTGCTGCCCTGATAGACTCAAGGGAGCCCTACAAACTGACATCAGGAACCTGGACTGCTGAATTTTCTTTCCCAGGGAAAATGGCCAAAGGATGTGCCCAGGGGCCCCTGGCCCTGACTGCAAAAAATCCTTATAATGAAGGATGGACCCCACACCGAAGTTGTCCCCACCTCAAACTTGTGCTGCCCTGATAGACCCAAGGGAGCCCTACAAACTGACATCAGGAACCTGGACTGGTGAGTTTTCTTTCCCAGGGAAAATGGAAAAAGGATGTGCACAGGGGCCCCTGGCCCTGGGTCCCTGGCCCTGACTGCAAAAAATCCTTATATCGAAGGATGGACCCCACACCGAAGTTGTCCCCACCTCAAACTTGTGCTGCCCTGATAGACCCAAGGCAGCCCTACAAACTGACATCAGGAACCTGGACTGCTGAGTTTTCTTTCCCAGGGAAAATGGAAAAAGGATGTGCCCAGGGGCCCCTGGCCCTGACTGCAAAAAATCCTTATATCGAAGGATGGACCCCACACCGAAGTTGTCCCCACCTCAAACTTGTGCTGCCCTGATAGACCCAAGGGAGCCCTACAAACTGACATCAGGAACCTGGACTGCTGAGTTTTCTTTCCCAGGGAAAATGGAAAAAGGATGTGCCAAGGGGCCCCTGGCCCTGACTGCAAAAAATCCTTATATCGAAGGATGGACCCCACACCGAAGTTGTCCCCACCTCAAACTTGTGCTGCCCTGATAGACCCAAGGGAGCCCTACAAACTGACATCAGGAACCTGGACTGCTGAGTTTTCTTTCCAAGCGAAAATGGAAAAAGGTTGTGCCTGGGGGCCCCTGGCCCTGACTGCAAAAAATCCTTATATCGAAGGATGGACCCCACACCAAAGTTGTCCCCACCTCAAACTTGTGCTGCCCTGATAGACCCAAGGGAGCCCTACAAACTGACATCAGGAACCTGGACTGCTGAGTTTTCTTTCCCAGGGAAAATGGAAAAAGGGTGTGCCCAGGGGCCCCTGGCCCTGGGTCCCTGGCCCTGACTGCAAAAAATCCTTATATCGAAGGATGGACCCCACACCAAAGTTGTCCCCACCTCAAACTTGTGCTGCCCTGATAGACCCAAGGGAGCCCTACAAACTGACATCAGGAACCTGGACTGCTGAGTTTTCTTTCCCAGCGAAAATGGAAAAAGGATGTGCCCGGGAGCCCCTGGCCCTGACTGCAAAAAATCCTTATATCGAAGGATGGACCCCACACCAAAGTTGTCCCCACCTCAAACTTGTGCTGCCCTGATAGACCCAAGGGAGCCCTACAAACTGACATCAGGAACCTGGACTGCTGAGTTTTCTTTCCCAGGGAAAATGGAAAAAGGATGTGCCCAGGGGCCCCTGGCCCTGGGCCCCTGGCCCTGACTGCAAAAATCCTTATATCGAAGGATGGACCCCACACCAAAGTTGTCCCCACCTCAAACTTGTGCTGCCCTGATAGACCCAAGGGAGCCCTACAAACTGACATCAGGAACCTGGACTGCTGAGTTTTCTTTCCCAGGGAAAATGGAAAAAGGTTGTGCCTAGGGGCCCCTGGCCCTGACTGCAAAAAATCCTTATATCGAAGGATGGACCCCACACCGAAGTTGTCCCCACCTCAAACTTGTGCTGCCCTGATAGACCCAAGGGAGCCCTACAAACTGACATCAGGAACCTGGACTGCTGAGTTTTCTTTCCCAGGGAAAATGGAAAAAGGATGTGCCCAGGGGCCCCTGGCCCTGGGCCCCTGGCCCTGACTGCAAAAATCCTTATATCGAAGGATGGACCCCACACCGAAGTTGTCCCCACCTCAAACTTGTGCTGCCCTGATAGACTCAAGGGAGCCCTACAAACTGACATCAGGAACCTGGACTGCTGAGTTTTCTTTCCCAGGGAAAATGGAAAAAGGATGTGCCCAGGGGCCCCTGGCCCTGACTGCAAAAAATCCTTATATCGAAGGATGGACCCCACACCGAAGTTGTCCCCACCTCAAACTTGTGCTGCCCTGATAGACCCAAGGGAGCCCTACAAACTGACATCAGGAACCTGGACTGCTGAGTTTTCTTTCCCAGGGAAAATGGAAAAAGGATGTGCCCGGGGGCACCTGGCCCTGACTGCAAAAAATCCTTATATCGAAGGATGGACCCCACACCAAAGTTGTCCCCACCTCAAACTTGTGCTGCCCTGATAGACCCAAGGGAGCCCTACAAACTGACATCAGGAACCTGGACTGCTGAGTTTTCTTTCCCAGCGAAAATGGAAAAAGGATGTGCCCAGGGGCCCCTGGCCCTGGGCCCCTGGCCCTGACTGCAAAAAATCCTTATATCGAAGGATGGACCCCACAGCGAAGTTGTCCCCACCTCAAACTTGTGCTGCCCTGATAGACCCAAGGGAGCCCTACAAACTGACATCAGGAACCTGGACTGCTGAGTTTTCTTTCCCAGGGAAAATGGAAAAAGGATGTGCCCAGGGGCCCCTGGCCCTGACTGCAAAAAATCCTTATATTGAAGGATGGACCCCACACCAAAGCTGTCCCCACCTCAAACTTGTGCTGCCCTGATAGACCCAAGGGAGCCCTACAAACTGACATCAGGAACCTGGACTGCTGAATTTTCTTTCCCAGGGAAAATGGCCAAAGGATGTGCCCAGGGGCCCCTGGGCCTGGTCCCCTGTCCCTGACTGCAAAAATCCTTATATCGAAGGATGGACCCCACACCGAAGTTGTCCCCACCTCAAACTTGTGCTGCCCTGATAGACCCAAGGGAGCCCTACAAACTGACATCAGGAACCTGGACTGCTGAGTTTTCTTTCCCAGGGAAAATGGAAAAAGGATGTGCCCAGGGGCCCCTGGCCCTGACTGCAAAAAATCCTTATATCAAAGGATGGACCCCACACCGAAGTTGTCCCCACCTCAAACTTGTGCTGCCCTGATAGACCCAAGGGAGCCCTACAAACTGACATCAGGAACCTGGACTGCTGAGTTTTCTTTCCAAGCAAAAATGGAAAAAGGATGTGCCCAGGTGCCCCTGGCCCTGACTGCAAAAAATCCTTATATCGAAGGATGGACCCCACACCAAAGTTGTCCCCACCTCAAACTTGTGCTGCCCTGATAGACCCAAGGGAGCCCTACAAACTGACATCAGGAACCTGGACTGCTGAGTTTTCTTTCCCAGGGAAAATGGCCAAAGGATGTGCCCAGGGGTCCCTGGCCCTGACTGCAAAAAATCCTTATATCGAAGGATGGACCCCACACCAAAGTTGTCCCCACCTCAAACTTGTGCTGCCCTGATAGACCCAAGGGAGCCCTACAAACTGACATCAGGAACCTGGACTGCTGAGTTTTCTTTCCCAGGGAAAATGGCCAAAGGATGTGCCCAGGGGCCCCTGGCCCTGACTGCAAAAAATCCTTATATCGAAGGATGGACCCCACACCGAAGTTGTCCCCACCTCAAACTTGTGCTGCCCTGATAGACCCAAGGGAGCCCTACAAACTGACATCAGGAACCTGGACTGCTGAGTTTTCTTTCCCAGGGAAAATGGAAAAAGGATGTGCCCAGGGGCCCCTGGCCCTGGGCCCCTGGCCCTGACTGCAAAAATCCTTATATCGAAGGATGGACCCCACACCGAAGTTGTCCCCACCTCAAACTTGTGCTGCCCTGATAGACTCAAGGGAGCCCTACAAACTTACATCAGGAACCTGGACTGCTGAGTTTTCTTTCCCAGGGAAAATGGAAAAAGGTTGTGCCCAGGGGCCCCTGGCCCTGACTGCAAAAAATCCTTATATCGAAGGATGGACCCCACACCGAATTTGTCCCCACCTCAAACTTGTGCTGCCCTGATAGACCCAAGGGAGCCCTACAAACTGACATCAGGAACCTGGACTGCTGGTTTTCTTTCCAAGCGAAAATGGAAAAAGGATGTGCCCGGGGGCCCCTGGCCCTGACTGCAAAAAATCCTTATATCGAAGGATGGACCCCACACCAAAGTTGTCCCCACCTCAAACTTGTGCTGCCCTGATAGACCCAAGGGAGCCCTACAAACTGACATCAGGAACCTGGACTGGTGAGTTTTATTTCCCAGGGAAAATGGAAAAAGGATGTGCCCAGGGGCCCCTGGCCCTGGGCCCCTGGCCCTGACTGCAAAAAATCCTTATATCGAAGGATGGACCCCACACCAAAGTTGTCCCCACCTCAAACTTGTGCTGCCCTGATAGACCCAAGGGAGCCCTACAAACTGACATCAGGAACCTGGACTGCTGAGTTTTCTTTCCCAGCGAAAATGGAAAAAGGATGTGCCCAGGGGCCCCTGGCCCTGACTGCAAAAATCCTTATATCGAAGGATGGACCCCACACCGAAGTTGTCCACACCTCAAACTTGTGCTGCCCTGATAGACCCAAGGGAGCCCTACAAACTGACATCAGGAACCTGGACTGCTGAGTTTTCTTTCCCAGGGAAAATGGAAAAAGGATGTGCCCAGGGGCCCCTGGCCCTGGGCCCTTGGCCCTGACTGCAAAAATCCTTATATCGAAGGATGGACCCCACACCAAAGTTGTCCCCACCTCAAACTTGTGCTGCCCTGATAGACCCAAGGGAGCCCTACAAACTGACATCAGGAACCTGGACTGCTGAGTTTTCTTTCCCAGGGAAAATGGAAAAAGGATGTGCCCAGGGGCCCCTGGCCCTGACTGCAAAAAATCCTTATATCGAAGGATGGACCCCACACCGAAGTTGTCCCCACCTCAAACTTGTGCTGCCCTGATAGACCCAAGGGAGCCCTACAAACTGACATCAGGAACCTGGACTGCTGAGTTTTCTTTCCCAGGGAAAATGGAAAAAGGATGTGCCCAGGGGCCCCTGGCCCTGGGCCCCTGGCCCTGATTGCAAAAATCCTTATATCGAAGGATGGACCCCACACCGAAGTTGTCCCCACCTCAAACTTGTGCTGCCCTGATAGACCCAAGGGAGCCCTACAAACTGACATCAGGAACCTGGACTGCTGAGTTTTCTTTCCCAGGGAAAATGGAAAAAGGATGTGCCCAGGGGCCCCTGGCCCTGACTGCAGAAAATCCTTATATCGAAGTATGGACCCCACACCGAAGTTGTCCCCACCTCAAACTTGTGCTGCCCTGATAGACCCAAGGGAGCCCTACAAACTGACATCAGGAACCTGGACTGCTGAGTTTTCTTTCCCAGGGAAAATGGAAAAAGGATGTGCCCAGGGGACCCTGGCCCTGACTGCAAAAAATCCATATATCAAAGGATGGACCCCACACCGAAGTTGTCCCCACCTCAAACTTGTGCTGCCCTGATAGACCCAAGGGAGCCCTACAAACTGACATCAGGAACCTGGACTGCTGAGTTTTCTTTCCAAGCAAAAATGGAAAAAGGATGTGCCCGGGGGCCCCTGGCCCTGACTGCAAAAAATCCTTATATCGAAGGATGGACCCCACACCAAAGTTGTCCCCACCTCAAACTTGTGCTGCCCTGATAGACCCAAGGGAGCCCTACAAACTTACATCAGGAACCTGGACTGCTGAGTTTTCTTTCCCAGGGAAAATGGCCAAAGGATGTGCCCAGGGGTCCCTGGCCCTGACTGCAAAAAATCCTTATATCGAAGGATGGACCCCACACCAAAGTTGTCCCCACCTCAAACTTGTGCTGCCCTGATAGACCCAAGGCAGCCCTACAAACTGACATCAGGAACCTGGACTGCTGAGTTTTCTTTCCCAGGGAAAATGGTCAAAGGATGTGCCCAGGGGCCCCTGGCCCTGACTGCAAAAAATCCTTATATCGAAGGATGGACCCCACACCAAAGTTGTCCCCACCTCAAACTTGTGCTGCCCTGATAGACCCAAGGGAGCCCTACAAACTGACATCAGGAACCTGGACTGGTGAGTTTTCTTTCCCAGGGAAAATGGAAAAAGGATGTGCCCAGGGGCCCCTGGCCCTGGGTCCCTGGCCCAGACTGCAAAAAATCCTTATATCGAAGGATGGACCCCACACCAAATTTGTCCCCACCTCAAACTTGTGCTGCCCTGATAGACCCAAGGCAGCCCTACAAACTGACATCAGGAACCTGGACTGCTGAGTTTTCTTTCCCAGGGAAAATGGAAAAAGGATGTGCCCAGGGGCCCCTGGCCCTGACTGCAAAAAATCCTTATATCGAAGGATGGACCCCACACCGAAGTTGTCCCCACCTCAAACTTGTGCTGCCCTGATAGACTCAAGGGAGCCCTACAAACTGACATCAGGAACCTGGACTGCTGAGTTTTCTTTCCCAGGGAAAATGGAAAAAGGATGTGCCCAGGGGCCCCTGGCCCTGACTGCAAAAAATCCTTATATCGAAGGATGGACCCCACACCGAAGTTGTCCCCACCTGAAACTTGTGCTGCCCTGATAGACCCAAGGGAGCCCTACAAACTGACATCAGGAACCTGGACTGCTGAGTTTTCTTTCCCAGGGAAAATGGAAAAAGGATGTGCCCAGGGGCCCCTGGCCCTGACTGCAAAAAATCCTTATATCGAAGGATGGACCCCACACCAAAGCTGTCCCCACCTCAAACTTGTGCTGCCCTGATAGACCCAAGGGAGCCCTACAAACTGACATCAGGAACCTGGACTGCTGAGTTTTCTTTCCAAGCGAAAATGGAAAAAGGATGTGCCCGGGGGCCCCTGGCCCTGACTGCAAAAAATCCATATATCGAAGGATGGACCCCACACCAAAGTTGTCCCCACCTCAAACTTGTGCTGCCCTGATAGACCCAAGGGAGCCCTACAAACTGACATCAGGAACCTGGACTGCTGAATTTTCTTTCCCAGGGAAAATGGCCAAAGGATGTGCCCAGGGGCCCCTGGCCCTGACTGGAAAAAATCCTTATATCGAAGGATGGACCCCACACCGAAGTTGTCCCCACCTCAAACTTGTGCTGCCCTGATAGACCCAAGGGAGCCCTACAAACTGACATCAGGAACCTGGACTGGTGAGTTTTCTTTCCCAGGGAAAATGGAAAAAGGATGTGCCCAGGGGCCTCGGGCCCTGGGTCCCTGGCCCTGACTGCAAAAAATCCTTATATCGAAGGATGGACCCCACACCGAATTTGTCCCCACCTCAAACTTGTGCTGCCCTGATAGACCCAAGGCAGCCCTACAAACTGACATCAGGAACCTGGACTGCTGAGTTTTCTTTCCAAGCGAAAATGGAAAAAGGATGTGCCCGGGGGCCCCTGGCCCTGACTGCAAAAAATCCATATATCAAAGGATGGACCCCACACCGAAGTTGTCCCCACCTCAAACTTGTGCTGCCCTGATAGACCCAAGGGAGCCCTACAAACTGACATCAGGAACCTGGACTGCTGAGTTTTCTTTCCAAGCAAAAATGGAAAAAGGATGTGCCCGGGGGCCCCTGGCCCTGACTGCAAAAAATCCTTATATCGAAGGATGGACCCCACACCAAAGTTGTCCCCACCTCAAACTTGTGCTGCCCTGATAGACCCAAGGGAGCCCTACAAACTGACATCAGGAACCTGGACTGCTGAGTTTTCTTTCCCAGGGAAAATGGCCAAAGGATGTGCCCAGGGGTCCCTGGCCCTGACTGCAAAAAATCCTTATATCGAAGGATGGACCCCACACCGAAGTTGTCCCCACCTCAAACTTGTGCTGCCCTGATAGACCCAAGGCAGCCCTACAAACTGACATCAGGAACCTGGACTGCTGAGTTTTCTTTCCCAGGGAAAATGGCCAAAGGATGTGCCCAGGGGCCCCTGGCCCTGACTGCAAAAAATCCTTATATCGAAGGATGGACCCCACACCAAAGTTGTCCCCACCTCAAACTTGTGCTGCCCTGATAGACCCAAGGGAGCCCTACAAACTGACATCAGGAACCTGGACTGGTGAGTTTTCTTTCCCAGGGAAAATGGAAAAAGGATGTGCCCAGGGGCCCCTGGCCCTGGGTCCCTGGCCCTGACTGCAAAAAATCCTTATATCGAAGGATGGACCCCACACCAAAGTTGTCCCCACCTCAAACTTGTGCTGCCCTGATAGACCCAAGGCAGCCCTACAAACTGACATCAGGAACCTGGACTGCTGAATTTTCTTTCCAAGCGAAAATGGAAAAAGGATGTGCCCGGGGGCACCTGGCCCTGACTGCATAAAATCCTTATATCGAAGGATGGACCCCACACCGAAGTTGTCCCCACCTCAAACTTGTGCTGCCCTGATAGACCCAAGGGAGCCCTACAAACTGACATCAGGAACCTGGACTGCTGAGTTTTCTTTCCCAGGGAAAATGGAAAAAGGATGTGCCCAGGGGCCCCTGGCCCTGACTGCAAAAAATCCTTATATCGAAGGATGGACCCCACACCGAAGTTGTCCCCACCTCAAACTTGTGCTGCCCTGATAGACCCAAGGGAGCCCTACAAACTGACATCAGGAACCTGGACTGCTGAGTTTTCTTTCCCAGGGAAAATGGAAAAAGGATGTGCCCAGGGGCCCCTGCCCCTGACTGCAAAAAATCCTTATATCGAAGGATGGACCCCACACCAAAGTTGTCCCCACCTCAAACTTGTGCTGCCCTGATAGACCCAAGGCAGCCCTACAAACTGACATCAGGAACCTGGACTGATGAGTTTTCTTTCCAAGCGAAAATGGAAAAAGGATGTGCCCGGGGGCCCCTGGCCCTGACTGCAAAAAATCCTTATATCGAAGGATGGACCCCACACCAAAGTTGTCCCCACCTCAAACTTGTGCTGCCCTGATAGACCCAAGGGAGCCCTACAAACTGACATCAGGAACCTGGACTGCTGAGTTTTCTTTCCCAGGGAAAATGGAAAAAGGATGTGCCCAGGGGCCCCTGGACCTGGGCCCCTGGCCCTGACTGCAAAAATCCTTATATCGAAGGATGGACCCCACACCGAAGTTGTCCCCACCTCAAACTTGTGCTGCCCTGATAGACTCAAGGGAGCCCTACAAACTGACATCAGGAACCTGGACTGCTGAGTTTTCTTTCCCAGGGAAAATGGAAAAAGGTTGTGCCCAGGGGGCCCTGGCCCTGACTGCAAAAAATCCTTATATCGAAGGATGGACCCCACACCGAAGTTGTCCCCACCTCAAACTTGTGCTGCCCTGATAGACCCAAGGGAGCCCTACAAACTGACATCAGGAACCTGGACTGCTGAGTTTTCTTTCCCAGGGAAAATGGAAAAAGGATGTGCCCAGGGGCCCCTGGCCCTTGGTCCCTGGCCCTGACTGCAAAGAATCCTTATATCGAAGGATGGACCCCACACCGAAGTTGTCCCCACCTCAAACTTGTGCTGCCCTGATAGACCCAAGGGAGCCCTACAAACTGACATCAGGAACCTGGACTGCTGAGTTTTCTTTCCCAGGGAAAATGGAAAAAGGATGTGCCCAGGGGCCCCTGGCCCTGACTGCAGAAAATCCTTATATCGAAGTATGGACCCCACACCGAAGTTGTCCCCACCTCAAACTTGTGCTGCCCTGATAGACCCAAGGGAGCCCTACAAACTGACATCAGGAACCTGGACTGCTGAGTTTTCTTTCCCAGGGAAAATGGAAAAAGGATGTGCCCAGGGGACCCTGGCCCTGACTGCAAAAAATCCATATATCAAAGGATGGACCCCACACCGAAGTTGTCCCCACCTCAAACTTGTGCTGCCCTGATAGACCCAAGGGAGCCCTACAAACTGACATCAGGAACCTGGACTGCTGAGTTTTCTTTCCAAGCAAAAATGGAAAAAGGATGTGCCCGGGGGCCCCTGGCCCTGACTGCAAAAAATCCTTATATCGAAGGATGGACCCCACACCGAAGTTGTCCCCACCTCAAACTTGTGCTGCCCTGATAGACCCAAGGGAGCCCTACAAACTTACATCAGGAACCTGGACTGCTGAGTTTTCTTTCCCAGGGAAAATGGCCAAAGGATGTGCCCAGGGGTCCCTGGCCCTGACTGCAAAAAATCCTTATATCGAAGGATGGACCCCACACCAAAGTTGTCCCCACCTCAAACTTGTGCTGCCCTGATAGACCCAAGGGAGCCCTACAAACTGACATCAGGAACCTGGACTGCTGAGTTTTCTTTCCCAGGGAAAATGGCCAAAGGATGTGCCCAGGGGCCCCTGGCCCTGACTGCAAAAAATCCTTATATCGAAGGATGGACCCCACACCAAAGTTGTCCCCACCTCAAACTTGTGCTGCCCTGATACACCCAAGGGAGCCCTACAAACTGACATCAGGAACCTGGACTGGTGAGTTTTCTTTCCCAGGGAAAATGGAAAAAGGATGTGCCCAGGGGCCCCTGGCCCTGGGTCCCTGGCCCTGACTGCAAAAAATCCTTATATCGAAGGATGGACCCCACACCAAAGTTGTCCCCACCTCAAACTTGTGCTGCCCTGATAGACCCAAGGGAGCCCTACAAACTGACATCAGGAACCTGGACTGCTGAGTTTTCTTTCCAAGCGAAAATGGAAAAAGGATGTGCCCGGGGGCACCTGGCCCTGACTGCATAAAATCCTTATATCGAAGGATGGACCCCACACCGAAGTTGTCCCCACCTCAAACTTGTGCTGCCCTGATAGACCCAAGGGAGCCCTACAAACTGACATCAAGAACCTGGACTGCTGAGTTTTCTTTCCCAGGGAAAATGGAAAAAGGATGTGCCCAGGGGCCCCTGGCCCTGACTGCAAAAAATCCTTATATCGAAGGATGGACCCCACACCGAAGTTGTCCCCACCTCAAACTTGTGCTGCCCTGATAGACCCAAGGGAGCCCTACAAACTGACATCAGGAACCTGGACTGCTGAGTTTTCTTTCCCAGGGAAAATGGAAAAAGGATGTGCCCAGGGGCCCCTGGCCCTGACTGCAAAAAATCCTTATATCGAAGGATGGACCCCACACCAAAGCTGTCCCCACCTCAAACTTGTGCTGCCCTGATAGACCCAAGGGAGCCCTACAAAGTGACATCAGGAACCTGGACTGCTGAGTTTTCTTTCCAAGCAAAAATGGAAAAAGGATGTGCCCGGGGGCCCCTGGCCCTGACTGCAAAAAATCCTTATATCGAAGGATGGACCCCACACCAAAGTTGTCCCCACCTCAAACTTGTGCTGCCCTGATAGACTCAAGGGAGCCCTACAAACTGACATCAGGAACCTGGACTGCTGAGTTTTCTTTCCCAGGGAAAATGGCCAAAGGATGTGCCCAGGGGCCCCTGGCCCTGACTGCAAAAAATCCTTATATCGAAGGATGGACCCCACACCGAAGTTGTCCCCACCTCAAACTTGTGCTGCCCTGATAGACCCAAGGGAGCCCTACAAACTGACATCAGGAACCTGGACTGGTGAGTTTTCTTTCCCAGGGAAAATGGAAAAAGGATGTGCCCAGGGGCCCCTGGCCCTGGGTCCCTGGCCCTGACTGCAAAAAATCCTTATATCGAAGGATGGACCCCACACCAAATTTGTCCCCACCTCAAACTTGTGCTGCCCTGATAGACCCAAGGCAGCCCTACAAACTGACATCAGGAACCTGGACTGCTGAGTTTTCTTTCCCAGGGAAAATGGAAAAAGGATGTGCCCAGGGGCCCCTGGCCCTGACTGCAAAAAATCCTTATATCGAAGGATGGACCCCACACCGAAGTTGTCCCCACCTCAAACTTGTGCTGCCCTGATAGACTCAAGGGAGCCCTACAAACTGACATCAGGAACCTGGACTGCTGAGTTTTCTTTCCCAGGGAAAATGGAAAAAGGATGTGCCCAGGGGCCCCTGGCCCTGACTGCAAAAAATCCTTATATCGAAGGATGGACCCCACACCGAAGTTGTCCCCACCTCAAACTTGTGCTGCCCTGATAGACCCAAGGGAGCCCTACAAACTGACATCAGGAACCTGGACTGCTGAGTTTTCTTTCCCAGGGAAAATGGAAAAAGGATGTGCCCAGGGGCCCCTGGCCCTGACTGCAAAAAATCCTTATATCGAAGGATGGACCCCACACCAAAGCTGTCCCCACCTCAAACTTGTGCTGCCCTGATAGACCCAAGGGAGCCCTACAAACTGACATCAGGAACCTGGACTGCTGAGTTTTCTTTCCAAGCGAAAATGGAAAAAGGATGTGCCCGGGGGCCCCTGGCCCTGACTGCAAAAAATCCTTATATCGAAGGATGGACCCCACACCAAAGTTGTCCCCACCTCAAACTTGTGCTGCCCTGATAGACCCAAGGGAGCCCTACAAACTGACATCAGGAACCTGGACTGCTGAATTTTCTTTCCCAGGGAAAATGGCCAAAGGATGTGCCCAGGGGCCCCTGGCCCTGACTGCAAAAAATCCTTATATCGAAGGATGGACCCCACACCGAAGTTGTCCCCACCTCAAACTTGTGCTGCCCTGATAGACCCAAGGGAGCCCTACAAACTGACATCAGGAACCTGGACTGGTGAGTTTTCTTTCCCAGGGAAAATGGAAAAAGGATGTGCCCAGGGGCCCCTGGCCCTGGGTCCCTGGCCCTGACTGCAAAAAATCCTTATATCGAAGGATGGACCCCACACCGAATTTGTCCCCACCTCAAACTTGTGCTGCCCTGATAGACCCAAGGCAGCCCTACAAACTGACATCAGGAACCTGGACTGCTGAGTTTTCTTTCCAAGCGAAAATGGAAAAAGGATGTGCCCGGGGGCCCCTGGCCCTGACTGCAAAAAATCCATATATCAAAGGATGGACCCCACACCGAAGTTGTCCCCACCTCAAACTTGTGCTGCCCTGATAGACCCAAGGGAGCCCTACAAACTGACATCAGGAACCTGGACTGCTGAGTTTTCTTTCCAAGCAAAAATGGAAAAAGGATGTGCCCGGGGGCCCCTGGCCCTGACTGCAAAAAATCCTTATATCGAAGGATGGACCCCACACCAAAGTTGTCCCCACCTCAAACTTGTGCTGCCCTGATAGACCCAAGGGAGCCCTACAAACTGACATCAGGAACCTGGACTGGTGAGTTTTCTTTCCCAGGGAAAATGGAAAAAGGATGTGCCCAGGGGCCCCTGGCCCTGACTGCAAAAAATCCTTATATCGAAGGATGGACCCCACACCGAAGTTGTCCCCACCTCAAACTTGTGCTGCCCTGATAGACCCAAGGGAGCCCTACAAACTGACATCAGGAACCTGGACTGCTGAGTTTTCTTTCCCAGGGAAAATGGAAAAAGGATGTGCCCAGGGGCCCCTGCCCCTGACTGCAAAAAATCCTTATATCGAAGGATGGACCCCACACCAAAGTTGTCCCCACCTCAAACTTGTGCTGCCCTGATAGACCCAAGGCAGCCCTACAAACTGACATCAGGAACCTGGACTGATGAGTTTTCTTTCCAAGCGAAAATGGAAAAAGGATGTGCCCGGGGGCCCCTGGCCCTGACTGCAAAAAATCCTTATATCGAAGGATGGACCCCACACCAAAGTTGTCCCCACCTCAAACTTGTGCTGCCCTGATAGACTCAAGGGAGCCCTACAAACTGACATCAGGAACCTGGACTGCTGAGTTTTCTTTCCCAGGGAAAATGGCCAAAGGATGTGCCCAGGGGCCCCTGGCCCTGACTGCAAAAAATCCTTATATCGAAGGATGGACCCCACACCGAAGTTGTCCCCACCTCAAACTTGTGCTGCCCTGATACACCCAAGGGAGCCCTACAAACTGACATCAGGAACCTGGACTGCTGAGTTTTCTTTCCCAGGGAAAATGGAAAAAGGATGTGCCCAGGGGCCCCTGGCCCTGGGCCCCTGGCCCTGACTGCAAAAATCCTTATATCGATGGATGGACCCCACACCTAAGTTGTCCCCACCTCAAACTTGTGCTGCCCTGATAGACCCAAGGGAGCCCTACAAACTGACATCAGGAACCTGGACTGCTGAGTTTTCTTTCCCAGGGAAAATGGAAAAAGGATGTGCCCAGGGGCCCCTGGCCCTGACTGCAAAAAATCCTTATATCGAAGGATGGACCCCACACCGAAGTTGTCCCCACCTCAAACTTGTGCTGCCCTGATAGACTCAAGGGAGCCCTACAAACTGACATCAGGAACCTGGACTGCTGAGTTTTCTTTCCCAGGGAAAATGGAAAAAGGATGTGCCCAGGGGCCCCTGGCCCTGACTGCAAAAAATCCTTATATCGAAGGATGGACCCCACACCGAAGTTGTCCCCACCTCAAACTTGTGCTGCCCTGATAGACCCAAGGGAGCCCTACAAACTGACATCAGGAACCTGGACTGCTGAGTTTTCTTTCCCAGGGAAAATGGAAAAAGGATGTGCCCAGGGGCCCCTGGCCCTGACTGCAAAAAATCCTTATATCGAAGGATGGACCCCACACCAAAGCTGTCCCCACCTCAAACTTGTGCTGCCCTGATAGACCCAAGGGAGCCCTACAAACTGACATCAGGAACCTGGACTGCTGAGTTTTCTTTCCAAGCGAAAATGGAAAAAGGATGTGCCCGGGGGCCCCTGGCCCTGACTGCAAAAAATCCTTATATCGAAGGATGGACCCCACACCAAAGTTGTCCCCACCTCAAACTTGTGCTGCCCTGATAGACCCAAGGGAGCCCTACAAACTGACATCAGGAACCTGGACTGCTGAATTTTCTTTCCCAGGGAAAATGGCCAAAGGATGTGCCCAGGGGCCCCTGGCCCTGACTGCAAAAAATCCTTATATCGAAGGATGGACCCCACACCGAAGTTGTCCCCACCTCAAACTTGTGCTGCCCTGATAGACCCAAGGGAGCCCTACAAACTGACATCAGGAACCTGGACTGGTGAGTTTTCTTTCCCAGGGAAAATGGAAAAAGGATGTGCCCAGGGGCCCCTGGCCCTGGGTCCCTGGCCCTGACTGCAAAAAATCCTTATATCGAAGGATGGACCCCACACCGAATTTGTCCCCACCTCAAACTTGTGCTGCCCTGATAGACCCAAGGCAGCCCTACAAACTGACATCAGGAACCTGGACTGCTGAGTTTTCTTTCCAAGCGAAAATGGAAAAAGGATGTGCCCGGGGGCCCCTGGCCCTGACTGCAAAAAATCCATATATCAAAGGATGGACCCCACACCGAAGTTGTCCCCACCTCAAACTTGTGCTGCCCTGATAGACCCAAGGGAGCCCTACAAACTGACATCAGGAACCTGGACTGCTGAGTTTTCTTTCCAAGCAAAAATGGAAAAAGGATGTGCCCGGGGGCCCCTGGCCCTGACTGCAAAAAATCCTTATATCGAAGGATGGACCCCACACCAAAGTTGTCCCCACCTCAAACTTGTGCTGCCCTGATAGACCCAAGGCAGCCCTACAAACTGACATCAGGAACCTGGACTGGTGAGTTTTCTTTCCCAGGGAAAATGGAAAAAGGATGTGCCCAGGGGCCCCTGGCCCTGACTGCAAAAAATCCTTATATCGAAGGATGGACCCCACACCGAAGTTGTCCCCACCTCAAACTTGTGCTGCCCTGATAGACCCAAGGGAGCCCTACAAACTGACATCAGGAACCTGGACTGCTGAGTTTTCTTTCCCAGGGAAAATGGAAAAAGGATGTGCCCAGGGGCCCCTGCCCCTGACTGCAAAAAATCCTTATATCGAAGGATGGACCCCACACCAAAGTTGTCCCCACCTCAAACTTGTGCTGCCCTGATAGACCCAAGGCAGCCCTACAAACTGACATCAGGAACCTGGACTGATGAGTTTTCTTTCCAAGCGAAAATGGAAAAAGGATGTGCCCGGGGGCCCCTGGCCCTGACTGCAAAAAATCCTTATATCGAAGGATGGACCCCACACCAAAGTTGTCCCCACCTCAAACTTGTGCTGCCCTGATAGACTCAAGGGAGCCCTACAAACTGACATCAGGAACCTGGACTGCTGAGTTTTCTTTCCCAGGGAAAATGGCCAAAGGATGTGCCCAGGGGCCCCTGGCCCTGACTGCAAAAAATCCTTATATCGAAGGATGGACCCCACACCGAAGTTGTCCCCACCTCAAACTTGTGCTGCCCTGATACACCCAAGGGAGCCCTACAAACTGACATCAGGAACCTGGACTGCTGAGTTTTCTTTCCCAGGGAAAATGGAAAAAGGATGTGCCCAGGGGCCCCTGGCCCTGGGCCCCTGGCCCTGACTGCAAAAATCCTTATATCGATGGATGGACCCCACACCTAAGTTGTCCCCACCTCAAACTTGTGCTGCCCTGATAGACCCAAGGGAGCCCTACAAACTGACATCAGGAACCTGGACTGCTGAGTTTTCTTTCCCAGGGAAAATGGAAAAAGGATGTGCCCAGGGGCCCCTGGCCCTGACTGCAAAAAATCCTTATATCGAAGGATGGACCCCACACCGAAGTTGTCCCCACCTCAAACTTGTGCTGCCCTGATAGACCCAAGGGAGCCCTACAAACTGACATCAGGAACCTGGACTGCTGAGTTTTCTTTCCCAGGGAAAATGGAAAAAGGATGTGCCCAGGGGCCCCTGGGCGTGGGCCCCTGGCCCTGACTGCAAAAATCCTTATATCGAAGGATGGACCCCACACCAAAGTTGTCCCCACCTCAAACTTGTGCTGCCCTGATAGACCCAAGGGAGCCCTACAAACTGACATCAGGAACATGGACTGCTGAGTTTTCTTTCCCAGGGAAAATGGAAAAAGGATGTGCCCAGGGGCCCCTGGCCCTGGGCCCCTGGCCCTGACTGCAAAAATCCTTATATCGAAGGATGGACCCCACACCGAAGTTGTCCCCACCTCAAACTTGTGCTGCCCTGATAGACTCAAGGGAGCCCTACAAACTGACATCAGTAACCTGGACTGCTGAGTTTTCTTTCCCAGGGAAAATGGAAAAAGGTTGTGCCCAGGGGGCCCTGGCCCTGACTGCAAAAAATCCTTATATCGAAGGATGGACCCCACACCGAAGTTGTCCCCACCTCAAACTTGTGCTGCCCGGATAGACCCAAGGGAGCCCTACAAACTGACATCAGGAACCTGGACTGCTGAGTTTTCTTTCCCAGGGAAAATGGAAAAAGGATGTGCCCAGGGGCCCCTGGCCCTTGGTCCCTGGCCCTGACTGCAAAGAATCCTTATATCGAAGGATGGACCCCACACCAAAGTTGTCCCCACCTCAAACTTGTGCTGCCCTGATAGACCCAAGGGAGCCCTACAAACTGACATCAGGAACCTGGACTGCTGAGTTTTCTTTCCCAGGGAAAATGGCCAAAGGACGTGCCCAGGGGCCCCTGGCCCTGACTGCAAAAAATCCTTATATCGAAGGATGGACCCCACACCAAAGTTGTCCCCACCTCAAACTTGTGCTGCCCTGATAGACCCAAGGGAGCCCTACAAACTGACATCAGGAACCTGGACTGCTGAGTTTTCTTTCCCAGGGAAAATGGAAAAAGGATGTGCCCAGGGGCCCCTGGCCCTGGGCCCCTGGCCCTGACTGCAAAAATCCTTATATCGATGGATGGACCCCACACCAAAGTTGTCCCCACCTCAAACTTGTGCTGCCCGGATAGACCCAAGGGAGCCCTACAAACTGACATCAGGAACCTGGACTGCTGAGTTTTCTTTCCCAGGGAAAATGGAAAAAGGATGTGCCCAGGGGCCCCTGGCCCTGACTGCAAAAAATCCTTATATCGAAGGATGGACCCCACACCAAAGTTGTCCCCACCTCAAACTTGTGCTGCCCTGATAGACCCAAGGGAGCCCTACAAACTGACATCAGGAACCTGGACTGCTGAGTTTTCTTTCCCAGGGAAAATGGAAAAAGGATGTGCCCAGGGGCCCCTGGGCCTGGGCCCCTGGCCCTGACTGCAAAAATCCTTATATCGAAGGATGGACCCCACACCGAAGTTGTCCCCACCTCAAACTTGTGCTGCCCTGATAGACCCAAGGGAGCCCTACAAACTGACATCAGGAACCTGGACTGCTGAGTTTTCTTTCCCAGGGAAAATGGAAAAAGGATGTGCCCAGGGGCCCCTGGCCCTGACTGCAAAAAATCCTTATATCGAAGGATGGACCCCACACCGAAGTTGTCCCCACCTCAAACTTGTGCTGCCCTGATAGACCCAAGGGAGCCCTACAAACTGACATCAGGAACCTGGACTGCTGAGTTTTCTTTCCCAGGGAAAATGGAAAAAGGATGTGCCCAGGGGCCCCTGGCCCTGACTGCAAAAAATCCTTATATCAAAGGATGGACCCACACCGAAGTTGTCCCCACCTCAAACTTGTGCTGCCCTGATAGACCCAAGGGAGCCCTACAAACTGACATCAGGAACCTGGACTGCTGAGTTTTCTTTCCAAGCAAAAATGGAAAAAGGATGTGCCCGGGGGCCCCTGGCCCTGACTGCAAAAAATCCTTATATCGAAGGATGGACCCCACACCAAAGTTGTCCCCACCTCAAACTTGTGCTGCCCTGATAGACCCAAGGGAGCCCTACAAACTGACATCAGGAACCTGGACTGCTGAGTTTTCTTTCCCAGGGAAAATGGCCAAAGGATGTGCCCAGGGGTCCCTGGCCCTGACTGCAAAAAATCCTTATATCGAAGGATGGACCCCACACCAAAGTTGTCCCCACCTCAAACTTGTGCTGCCCTGATAGACCCAAGGGAGCCCTACAAACTGACATCAGGAACCTGGACTGCTGAGTTTTCTTTCCCAGGGAAAATGGCCAAAGGATGTGCCCAGGGGCCCCTGGCCCTGACTGCAAAAAATCCTTATATCGAAGGATGGACCCCACACCGAAGTTATCCCCACCTCAAACTTGTGCTGCCCTGATACACCCAAGGGAGCCCTACAAACTGACATCAGGAACCTGGACTGGTGAGTTTTCTTTCCCAGGGAAAATGGAAAAAGGATGTGCCCAGGGGCCCCTGGCCCTGGGTCCCTGGCCCTGACTGCAAAAAATCCTTATATCGAAGGATGGACCCCACACCAAAGTTGTCCCCACCTCAAACTTGTGCTGCCCTGATAGACCCAAGGGAGCCCTACAAACTGACATCAGGAACCTGGACTGCTGAGTTTTCTTTCCCAGCGAAAATGGAAAAAGGATGTGCCCAGGGGCCGCTGGCCCTGACTGCAAAAAATCCTTATATCGAAGGATGGACCCCACACCAAAGTTGTCCCCACCTCAAACTTGTGCCGCCCTGATAGACCCAAGGGAGCCCTACAAACTGACATCAGGAACCTGGACTGCTGAGTTTTCTTTCCCAGGGGAAATGGAAAAAGGATGTGCCCAGGGGCCCCTGGCCCTGGGCCCCTGGCCCTGACTGCAAAAATCCTTATATCGAAGGATGGACCCCACACCAAAGTTGTCCCCACCTCAAACTTGTGCTGCCCTGATAGACCCAAGGGAGCCCTACAAACTGACATCAGGAACCTGGACTGCTGAGTTTTCTTTCCCAGGGAAAATGGAAAAAGGATGTGCCCAGGGGCCCCTGGGCCTGGGCCCCTGGCCCTGACTGCAAAAATCCTTATATCGAAGGATGGACCCCACACCGAAGTTGTCCCCACCTCAAACTTGTGCTGCCCTGATAGACCCAAGGGAGCCCTACAAACTGACATCAGGAACCTGGACTGGTGAGTTTTCTTTCCCAGGGAAAATGGAAAAAGGATGTGCCCAGGGGCCCCTGGCCCTGACTGCAAAAAATCCTTATATCGAAGGATGGACCCCACACCGAAGTTGTCCCCACCTCAAACTTGTGCTGCCCTGATAGACCCAAGGGAGCCCTACAAACTGACATCAGGAACCTGGACTGCTGAGTTTTCTTTCCCAGGGAAAATGGAAAAAGGATGTGCCCAGGGGCCCCTGCCCCTGACTGCAAAAAATCCTTATATCGAAGGATGGACCCCACACCAAAGTTGTCCCCACCTCAAACTTGTGCTGCCCTGATAGACCCAAGGCAGCCCTACAAACTGACATCAGGAACCTGGACTGATGAGTTTTCTTTCCAAGCGAAAATGGAAAAAGGATGTGCCCGGGGGCCCCTGGCCCTGACTGCAAAAAATCCTTATATCGAAGGATGGACCCCACACCAAAGTTGTCCCCACCTCAAACTTGTGCTGCCCTGATAGACTCAAGGGAGCCCTACAAACTGACATCAGGAACCTGGACTGCTGAGTTTTCTTTCCCAGGGAAAATGGCCAAAGGATGTGCCCAGGGGCCCCTGGCCCTGACTGCAAAAAATCCTTATATCGAAGGATGGACCCCACACCGAAGTTGTCCCCACCTCAAACTTGTGCTGCCCTGATACACCCAAGGGAGCCCTACAAACTGACATCAGGAACCTGGACTGCTGAGTTTTCTTTCCCAGGGAAAATGGAAAAAGGATGTGCCCAGGGGCCCCTGGCCCTGGGCCCCTGGCCCTGACTGCAAAAATCCTTATATCGATGGATGGACCCCACACCTAAGTTGTCCCCACCTCAAACTTGTGCTGCCCTGATAGACCCAAGGGAGCCCTACAAACTGACATCAGGAACCTGGACTGCTGAGTTTTCTTTCCCAGGGAAAATGGAAAAAGGATGTGCCCAGGGGCCCCTGGCCCTGACTGCAAAAAATCCTTATATCGAAGGATGGACCCCACACCGAAGTTGTCCCCACCTCAAACTTGTGCTGCCCTGATAGACCCAAGGGAGCCCTACAAACTGACATCAGGAACCTGGACTGCTGAGTTTTCTTTCCCAGGGAAAATGGAAAAAGGATGTGCCCAGGGGCCCCTGGGCGTGGGCCCCTGGCCCTGACTGCAAAAATCCTTATATCGAAGGATGGACCCCACACCAAAGTTGTCCCCACCTCAAACTTGTGCTGCCCTGATAGACCCAAGGGAGCCCTACAAACTGACATCAGGAACATGGACTGCTGAGTTTTCTTTCCCAGGGAAAATGGAAAAAGGATGTGCCCAGGGGCCCCTGGCCCTGGGCCCCTGGCCCTGACTGCAAAAATCCTTATATCGAAGGATGGACCCCACACCGAAGTTGTCCCCACCTCAAACTTGTGCTGCCCTGATAGACTCAAGGGAGCCCTACAAACTGACATCAGTAACCTGGACTGCTGAGTTTTCTTTCCCAGGGAAAATGGAAAAAGGTTGTGCCCAGGGGGCCCTGGCCCTGACTGCAAAAAATCCTTATATCGAAGGATGGACCCCACACCGAAGTTGTCCCCACCTCAAACTTGTGCTGCCCGGATAGACCCAAGGGAGCCCTACAAACTGACATCAGGAACCTGGACTGCTGAGTTTTCTTTCCCAGGGAAAATGGAAAAAGGATGTGCCCAGGGGCCCCTGGCCCTTGGTCCCTGGCCCTGACTGCAAAGAATCCTTATATCGAAGGATGGACCCCACACCAAAGTTGTCCCCACCTCAAACTTGTGCTGCCCTGATAGACCCAAGGGAGCCCTACAAACTGACATCAGGAACCTGGACTGCTGAGTTTTCTTTCCCAGGGAAAATGGCCAAAGGATGTGCCCAGGGGCCCCTGGCCCTGACTGCAAAAAATCCTTATATCGAAGGATGGACCCCACACCAAAGTTGTCCCCACCTCAAACTTGTGCTGCCCTGATAGACCCAAGGGAGCCCTACAAACTGACATCAGGAACCTGGACTGCTGAGTTTTCTTTCCCAGGGAAAATGGAAAAAGGATGTGCCCAGGGGCCCCTGGCCCTGGGCCCCTGGCCCTGACTGCAAAAAATCCTTATATCGAAGGATGGACCCCACACCAAAGTTGTCCCCACCTCAAACTTGTGCTGCCCTGATAGACCCAAGGGATCCCTACAAACTGACATCAGGAACCTGAACTGCTGAGTTTTCTTTCCCAGGGAAAATGGAAAAAGGATGTGCCCAGGGGCCCCTGGCCCTGGGCCCCTGGCCCTGACTGCAAAAATCCTTATATCGATGGATGGACCCCACACCAAAGTTGTCCCCACCTCAAACTTGTGCTGCCCGGATAGACCCAAGGGAGCCCTACAAACTGACATCAGGAACCTGGACTGCTGAGTTTTCTTTCCCAGGGAAAATGGAAAAAGGATGTGCCCAGGGGCCCCTGGCCCTGACTGCAAAAAATCCTTATATCGAAGGATGGACCCCACACCAAAGTTGTCCCCACCTCAAACTTGTGCTGCCCTGATAGACCCAAGGGAGCCCTACAAACTGACATCAGGAACCTGGACTGCTGAGTTTTCTTTCCCAGGGAAAATGGAAAAAGGATGTGCCCAGGGGCCCCTGGGCCTGGGCCCCTGGCCCTGACTGCAAAAATCCTTATATCGAAGGATGGACCCCACACCGAAGTTGTCCCCACCTCAAACTTGTGCTGCCCTGATAGACCCAAGGGAGCCCTACAAACTGACATCAGGAACCTGGACTGCTGAGTTTTCTTTCCCAGGGAAAATGGAAAAAGGATGTGCCCAGGGGCCCCTGGCCCTGACTGCAAAAAATCCTTATATCGAAGGATGGACCCCACACCGAAGTTGTCCCCACCTCAAACTTGTGCTGCCCTGATAGACCCAAGGGAGCCCTACAAACTGACATCAGGAACCTGGACTGCTGAGTTTTCTTTCCCAGGGAAAATGGAAAAAGGATGTGCCCAGGGGCCCCTGGCCCTGACTGCAAAAAATCCTTATATCAAAGGATGGACCCACACCGAAGTTGTCCCCACCTCAAACTTGTGCTGCCCTGATAGACCCAAGGGAGCCCTACAAACTGACATCAGGAACCTGGACTGCTGAGTTTTCTTTCCAAGCAAAAATGGAAAAAGGATGTGCCCGGGGGCCCCTGGCCCTGACTGCAAAAAATCCTTATATCGAAGGATGGACCCCACACCAAAGTTGTCCCCACCTCAAACTTGTGCTGCCCTGATAGACCCAAGGGAGCCCTACAAACTGACATCAGGAACCTGGACTGCTGAGTTTTCTTTCCCAGGGAAAATGGCCAAAGGATGTGCCCAGGGGTCCCTGGCCCTGACTGCAAAAAATCCTTATATCGAAGGATGGACCCCACACCAAAGTTGTCCCCACCTCAAACTTGTGCTGCCCTGATAGACCCAAGGGAGCCCTACAAACTGACATCAGGAACCTGGACTGCTGAGTTTTCTTTCCCAGGGAAAATGGCCAAAGGATGTGCCCAGGGGCCCCTGGCCCTGACTGCAAAAAATCCTTATATCGAAGGATGGACCCCACACCGAAGTTATCCCCACCTCAAACTTGTGCTGCCCTGATACACCCAAGGGAGCCCTACAAACTGACATCAGGAACCTGGACTGGTGAGTTTTCTTTCCCAGGGAAAATGGAAAAAGGATGTGCCCAGGGGCCCCTGGCCCTGGGTCCCTGGCCCTGACTGCAAAAAATCCTTATATCGAAGGATGGACCCCACACCAAAGTTGTCCCCACCTCAAACTTGTGCTGCCCTGATAGACCCAAGGGAGCCCTACAAACTGACATCAGGAACCTGGACTGCTGAGTTTTCTTTCCCAGGGAAAATGGCCAAAGGATGTGCCCAGGGGCCGCTGGCCCTGACTGCAAAAAATCCTTATATCGAAGGATGGACCCCACACCAAAGTTGTCCCCACCTCAAACTTGTGCCGCCCTGATAGACCCAAGGGAGCCCTACAAACTGACATCAGGAACCTGGACTGCTGAGTTTTCTTTCCCAGGGGAAATGGAAAAAGGATGTGCCCAGGGGCCCCTGGCCCTGGGCCCCTGGCCCTGACTGCAAAAATCCTTATATCGAAGGATGGACCCCACACCAAAGTTGTCCCCACCTCAAACTTGTGCTGCCCTGATAGACCCAAGGGAGCCCTACAAACTGACATCAGGAACCTGGACTGCTGAGTTTTCTTTCCCAGGGAAAATGGAAAAAGGATGTGCCCAGGGGCCCCTGGGCCTGGGCCCCTGGCCCTGACTGCAAAAATCCTTATATCGAAGGATGGACCCCACACCGAAGTTGTCCCCACCTCAAACTTGTGCTGCCCTGATAGACCCAAGGGAGCCCTACAAACTGACATCAGGAACCTGGACTGCTGAGTTTTCTTTCCCAGGGAAAATGGAAAAAGGATGTGCCCAGGGGCCCCTGGCCCTGACTGCAAAAAATCCTTATATCGAAGGATGGACCCCACACCGAAGTTGTCCCCACCTCAAACTTGTGCTGCCCTGATAGACCCAAGGGAGCCCTACAAACTGACATCAGGAACCTGGACTGCTGAGTTTTCTTTCCCAGGGAAAATGGAAAAAGGATGTGCCTAGGGGCCCCTGGCCCTGACTGCAAAAAATCCTTATATCAAAGGATGGACCCCACACCGAAGTTGTCCCCACCTCAAACTTGTGCTGCCCTGATAGACCCAAGGGAGCCCTACAAACTGACATCAGGAACCTGGACTGCTGAGTTTTCTTTCCAAGCAAAAATGGAAAAAGGATGTGCCCGGGGGCCCCTGGCCCTGACTGCAAAAAATCCTTATATCGAAGGATGGACCCCACACCAAAGTTGTCCCCACCTCAAACTTGTGCTGCCCTGATAGACCCAAGGGAGCCCTACAAACTGACATCAGGAACCTGGACTGCTGAGTTTTCTTTCCCAGGGAAAATGGCCAAAGGATGTGCCCAGGGGTCCCTGGCCCTGACTGCAAAAAATCCTTATATCGAAGGATGGACCCCACACCAAAGTTGTCCCCACCTCAAACTTGTGCTGCCCTGATAGACCCAAGGGAGCCCTACAAACTGACATCAGGAACCTGGACTGCTGAGTTTTCTTTCCCAGGGAAAATGGCCAAAGGATGTGCCCAGGGGCCCCTGGCCCTGACTGCAAAAAATCCTTATATCGAAGGATGGACCCCACACCGAAGTTGTCCCCACCTCAAACTTGTGCTGCCCTGATACACCCAAGGGAGCCCTACAAACTGACATCAGGAACCTGGACTGGTGAGTTTTCTTTCCCAGGGAAAATGGAAAAAGGATGTGCCCAGGGGCCCCTGGCCCTGGGCCCCTGGCCCTGACTGCAAAAAATCCTTATATCGAAGGATGGACCCCACACCAAAGTTGTCCCCACCTCAAACTTGTGCTGCCCTGATAGACCCAAGGCAGCCCTACAAACTGACATCAGGAACCTGGACTGCTGAGTTTTCTTTCCCAGCGAAAATGGAAAAAGGATGTGCCCAGGGGCCCCTGGCCCTGACTGCAAAGAATCCTTATATCGAAGGATGGACCCCACACCGAAGTTGTCCCCACCTCAAACTTGTGCTGCCCTGATAGACCCAAGGGAGCCCTACAAACTGACATCAGGAACCTGGACTGCTGAGTTTTCTTTCCCAGGGAAAATGGAAAAAGGATGTGCCCAGGGGCCCCTGGCCCTGGGCCCCTGGCCCTGACTGCAAAAATCCTTATATCGAAGGATGGACCCCACACCGAAGTTGTCCCCACCTCAAACTTGTGCTGCCCTGATAGGCTCAAGGGAGCCCTACAAACTGACATCTGTAACCTGGACTGCTGAGTTTTCTTTCCAAGCGAAAATGGAAAAAGGATGTGCCCGGGGGCCCCTGGCCCTGACTGCAAAAAATCCTTATATCGAAGGATGGACCCCACACCAAAGTTGTCCCCACCTCAAACTTGTGCTGCCCTGATAGACCCAAGGGAGCCCTACAAACTTACATCAGGAACCTGGACTGCTGAGTTTTCTTTCCCAGGGAAAATGGCCAAAGGATGTGCCCAGGGGTCCCTGGCCCTGACTGCAAAAAATCCTTATATCGAAGGATGGACCCCACACCAAAGTTGTCCCCACCTCAAACTTGTGCTGCCCTGATAGACCCAAGGCAGCCCTACAAACTGACATCAGGAACCTGGACTGCTGAGTTTTCTTTCCCAGGGAAAATGGCCAAAGGATGTGCCCAGGGGCCCCTGGCCCTGACTGCAAAAAATCCTTATATCGAAGGATGGACCCCACACCAAAGTTGTCCCCACCTCAAACTTGTGCTGCCCTGATACACCCAAGGGAGCCCTACAAACTGACATCAGGAACCTGGACTGGTGAGTTTTCTTTCCCAGGGAAAATGGAAAAAGGATGTGCCCAGGGGCCCCTGGCCCTGGGTCCCTGGCCCTGACTGCAAAAAATCCTTATATCGAAGGATGGACCCCACACCAAAGTTGTCCCCACCTCAAACTTGTGCTGCCCTGATAGACCCAAGGGAGCCCTACAAACTGACATCAGGAACCTGGACTGCTGAGTTTTCTTTCCAAGCGAAAATGGAAAAAGGATGTGCCCGGGGGCACCTGGCCCTGACTGCATAAAATCCTTATATCGAAGGATGGACCCCACACCGAAGTTGTCCCCACCTCAAACTTGTGCTGCCCTGATAGACCCAAGGGAGCCCTACAAACTGACATCAAGAACCTGGACTGCTGAGTTTTCTTTCCCAGGGAAAATGGAAAAAGGATGTGCCCAGGGGCCCCTGGCCCTGACTGCAAAAAATCCTTATATCGAAGGATGGACCCCACACCGAAGTTGTCCCCACCTCAAACTTGTGCTGCCCTGATAGACCCATGGGAGCCCTACAAACTGACATCAGGAACCTGGACTGCTGAGTTTTCTTTCCCAGGGAAAATGGAAAAAGGATGTGCCCAGGGGCCCCTGGCCCTGACTGCAAAAAATCCTTATATCGAAGGATGGACCCCACACCAAAGCTGTCCCCACCTCAAACTTGTGCTGCCCTGATAGACCCAAGGGAGCCCTACAAACTGACATCAGGAACCTGGACTGCTGAGTTTTCTTTCCAAGCGAAAATGGAAAAAGGATGTGCCCGGGGGCCCCTGGCCCTGACTGCAAAAAATCCTTATATCGAAGGATGGACCCCACACCAAAGTTGTCCCCACCTCAAACTTGTGCTGCCCTGATAGACTCAAGGGAGCCCTACAAACTGACATCAGGAACCTGGACTGCTGAGTTTTCTTTCCCAGGGAAAATGGCCAAAGGATGTGCCCAGGGGCCCCTGGCCCTGACTGCAAAAAATCCTTATATCGAAGGATGGACCCCACACCGAAGTTGTCCCCACCTCAAACTTGTGCTGCCCTGATAGACCCAAGGGAGCCCTACAAACTGACATCAGGAACCTGGACTGGTGAGTTTTCTTTCCCAGGGAAAATGGAAAAAGGATGTGCCCAGGGGCCCCTGGCCCTGGGTCCCTGGCCCTGACTGCAAAAAATCCTTATATCGAAGGATGGACCCCACACCAAATTTGTCCCCACCTCAAACTTGTGCTGCCCTGATAGACCCAAGGCAGCCCTACAAACTGACATCAGGAACCTGGACTGCTGAGTTTTCTTTCCCAGGGAAAATGGAAAAAGGATGTGCCCAGGGGCCCCTGGCCCTGACTGCAAAAAATCCTTATATCGAAGGATGGACCCCACACCGAAGTTGTCCCCACCTCAAACTTGTGCTGCCCTGATAGACTCAAGGGAGCCCTACAAACTGACATCAGGAACCTGGACTGCTGAGTTTTCTTTCCCAGGGAAAATGGAAAAAGGATGTGCCCAGGGGCCCCTGGCCCTGACTGCAAAAAATCCTTATATCGAAGGATGGACCCCACACCGAAGTTGTCCCCACCTCAAACTTGTGCTGCCCTGATAGACCCAAGGGAGCCCTACAAACTGACATCAGGAACCTGGACTGCTGAGTTTTCTTTCCCAGGGAAAATGGAAAAAGGATGTGCCCAGGGGCCCCTGGCCCTGACTGCAAAAAATCCTTATATCGAAGGATGGACCCCACACCAAAGCTGTCCCCACCTCAAACTTGTGCTGCCCTGATAGACCCAAGGGAGCCCTACAAACTGACATCAGGAACCTGGACTGCTGAGTTTTCTTTCCAAGCGAAAATGGAAAAAGGATGTGCCCGGGGGCCCCTGGCCCTGACTGCAAAAAATCCTTATATCGAAGGATGGACCCCACACCAAAGTTGTCCCCACCTCAAACTTGTGCTGCCCTGATAGACCCAAGGGAGCCCTACAAACTGACATCAGGAACCTGGACTGCTGAATTTTCTTTCCCAGGGAAAATGGCCAAAGGATGTGCCCAGGGGCCCCTGGCCCTGACTGCAAAAAATCCTTATATCGAAGGATGGACCCCACACCGAAGTTGTCCCCACCTCAAACTTGTGCTGCCCTGATAGACCCAAGGGAGCCCTACAAACTGACATCAGGAACCTGGACTGGTGAGTTTTCTTTCCCAGGGAAAATGGAAAAAGGATGTGCCCAGGGGCCCCGGGCCCTGGGTCCCTGGCCCTGACTGCAAAAAATCCTTATATCGAAGGATGGACCCCACACCGAATTTGTCCCCACCTCAAACTTGTGCTGCCCTGATAGACCCAAGGCAGCCCTACAAACTGACATCAGGAACCTGGACTGCTGAGTTTTCTTTCCAAGCGAAAATGGAAAAAGGATGTGCCCGGGGGCCCCTGGCCCTGACTGCAAAAAATCCATATATCAAAGGATGGACCCCACACCGAAGTTGTCCCCACCTCAAACTTGTGCTGCCCTGATAGACCCAAGGGAGCCCTACAAACTGACATCAGGAACCTGGACTGCTGAGTTTTCTTTCCAAGCAAAAATGGAAAAAGGATGTGCCCGGGGGCCCCTGGCCCTGACTGCAAAAAATCCTTATATCGAAGGATGGACCCCACACCAAAGTTGTCCCCACCTCAAACTTGTGCTGCCCTGATAGACCCAAGGGAGCCCTACAAACTGACATCAGGAACCTGGACTGCTGAGTTTTCTTTCCCAGGGAAAATGGCCAAAGGATGTGCCCAGGGGTCCCTGGCCCTGACTGCAAAAAATCCTTATATCGAAGGATGGACCCCACACCAAAGTTGTCCCCACCTCAAACTTGTGCTGCCCTGATAGACCCAAGGCAGCCCTACAAACTGACATCAGGAACCTGGACTGCTGAGTTTTCTTTCCCAGGGAAAATGGCCAAAGGATGTGCCCAGGGGCCCCTGGCCCTGACTGCAAAAAATCCTTATATCGAAGGATGGACCCCACACCAAAGTTGTCCCCACCTCAAACTTGTGCTGCCCTGATAGACCCAAGGGAGCCCTACAAACTGACATCAGGAACCTGGACTGCTGAATTTTCTTTCCAAGCGAAAATGGAAAAAGGATGTGCCCGGGGGCACCTGGCCCTGACTGCATAAAATCCTTATATCGAAGGATGGACCCCACACCGAAGTTGTCCCCACCTCAAACTTGTGCTGCCCTGATAGACCCAAGGGAGCCCTACAAACTGACATCAGGAACCTGGACTGGTGAGTTTTCTTTCCCAGGGAAAATGGAAAAAGGATGTGCCCAGGGGCCCCTGGCCCTGACTGCAAAAAATCCTTATATCGAAGGATGGACCCCACACCGAAGTTGTCCCCACCTCAAACTTGTGCTGCCCTGATAGACCCAAGGGAGCCCTACAAACTGACATCAGGAACCTGGACTGCTGAGTTTTCTTTCCCAGGGAAAATGGAAAAAGGATGTGCCCAGGGGCCCCTGCCCCTGACTGCAAAAAATCCTTATATCGAAGGATGGACCCCACACCAAAGTTGTCCCCACCTCAAACTTGTGCTGCCCTGATAGACCCAAGGCGGCCCTACAAACTGACATCAGGAACCTGGACTGATGAGTTTTCTTTCCAAGCGAAAATGGAAAAAGGATGTGCCCGGGGGCCCCTGGCCCTGACTGCAAAAAATCCTTATATCGAAGGATGGACCCCACACCAAAGTTGTCCCCACCTCAAACTTGTGCTGCCCTGATAGACTCAAGGGAGCCCTACAAACTGACATCAGGAACCTGGACTGCTGAGTTTTCTTTCCCAGGGAAAATGGCCAAAGGATGTGCCCAGGGGCCCCTGGCCCTGACTGCAAAAAATCCTTATATCGAAGGATGGACCCCACACCGAAGTTGTCCCCACCTCAAACTTGTGCTGCCCTGATAGACCCAAGGGAGCCCTACAAACTGACATCAGGAACCTGGACTGCTGAGTTTTCTTTCCCAGGGAAAATGGAAAAAGGATGTGCCCAGGGGCCCCTGGCCCTGGGCCCCTGGCCCTGACTGCAAAAATCCTTATATCGATGGATGGACCCCACACCTAAGTTGTCCCCACCTCAAACTTGTGCTGCCCTGATAGACCCAAGGGAGCCCTACAAACTGACATCAGGAACCTGGACTGCTGAGTTTTCTTTCCCAGGGAAAATGGAAAAAGGATGTGCCCAGGGGCCCCTGGCCCTGACTGCAAAAAATCCTTATATCGAAGGATGGACCCCACACCGAAGTTGTCCCCACCTCAAACTTGTGCTGCCCTGATAGACCCAAGGGAGCCCTACAAACTGACATCAGGAACCTGGACTGCTGAGTTTTCTTTCCCAGGGAAAATGGAAAAAGGATGTGCCCAGGGGCCCCTGGGCGTGGGCCCCTGGCCCTGACTGCAAAAATCCTTATATCGAAGGATGGACCCCACACCAAAGTTGTCCCCACCTCAAACTTGTGCTGCCCTGATAGACCCAAGGGAGCCCTACAAACTGACATCAGGAACATGGACTGCTGAGTTTTCTTTCCCAGGGAAAATGGAAAAAGGATGTGCCCAGGGGCCCCTGGACCTGGGCCCCTGGCCCTGACTGCAAAAATCCTTATATCGAAGGATGGACCCCACACCGAAGTTGTCCCCACCTCAAACTTGTGCTGCCCTGATAGACTCAAGGGAGCCCTACAAACTGACATCAGTAACCTGGACTGCTGAGTTTTCTTTCCCAGGGAAAATGGAAAAAGGTTGTGCCCAGGGGGCCCTGGCCCTGACTGCAAAAAATCCTTATATCGAAGGATGGACCCCACACCGAAGTTGTCCCCACCTCAAACTTGTGCTGCCCTGATAGACCCAAGGGAGCCCTACAAACTGACATCAGGAACCTGGACTGCTGAGTTTTCTTTCCCAGGGAAAATGGAAAAAGGATGTGCCCAGGGGCCCCTGGCCCTTGGTCCCTGGCCCTGACTGCAAAGAATCCTTATATCGAAGGATTGACCCCATATTGAAGTTGTCCCCACCTCAAACTTGTGCTGCCCTGATAGACCCAAGGGAGCCCTACAAACTGACATCAGGAACCTGGACTGCTGAGTTTTCTTTCCCAGGGAAAATGGCCAAAGGATGTGCCCAGGGGCCCCTGGCCCTGACTGCAAAAAATCCTTATATCGAAGGATGGACCCCACACCAAAGTTGTCCCCACCTCAAACTTGTGCTGCCCTGATAGACCCAAGGGAGCCCTACAAACTGACATCAGGAACCTGGACTGCTGAGTTTTCTTTCCCAGGGAAAATGGAAAAAGGATGTGCCCAGGGGCCCCTGGCCCTGGGCCCCTGGCCCTGACTGCAAAAAATCCTTATATCGAAGGATGGACCCCACACCAAAGTTGTCCCCACCTCAAACTTGTGCTGCCCTGATAGACCCAAGGGATCCCTACAAACTGACATCAGGAACCTGGACTGCTGAGTTTTCTTTCCCAGGGAAAATGGAAAAAGGATGTGCCCAGGGGCCCCTGGCCCAGGGCCCCTGGCCCTGACTGCAAAAATCCTTATATCGATGGATGGACCCCACACCAAAGTTGTCCCCACCTCAAACTTGTGCTGCCCGGATAGACCCAAGGGAGCCCTACAAACTGACATCAGGAACCTGGACTGCTGAGTTTTCTTTCCCAGGGAAAATGGAAAAAGGATGTGCCCAGGGGCCCCTGGCCCTGACTGCAAAAAATCCTTATATCGAAGGATGGACCCCACACCAAAGTTGTCCCCACCTCAAACTTGTGCTGCCCTGATAGACCCAAGGGAGCCCTACAAACTGACATCAGGAACCTGGACTGCTGAGTTTTCTTTCCCAGGGAAAATGGAAAAAGGATGTGCCCAGGGGCCCCTGGGCCTGGGCCCCTGGCCCTGACTGCAAAAATCCTTATATCGAAGGATGGACCCCACACCGAAGTTGTCCCCACCTCAAACTTGTGCTGCCCTGATAGACCCAAGGGAGCCCTACAAACTGACATCAGGAACCTGGACTGCTGAGTTTTCTTTCCCAGGGAAAATGGAAAAAGGATGTGCCCAGGGGCCCCTGGCCCTGACTGCAAAAAATCCTTATATCGAAGGATGGACCCCACACCGAAGTTGTCCCCACCTCAAACTTGTGCTGCCCTGATAGACCCAAGGGAGCCCTACAAACTGACATCAGGAACCTGGACTGCTGAGTTTTCTTTCCCAGGGAAAATGGAAAAAGGATGTGCCCAGGGGCCCCTGGCCCTGACTGCAAAAAATCCTTATATCAAAGGATGGACCCACACCGAAGTTGTCCCCACCTCAAACTTGTGCTGCCCTGATAGACCCAAGGGAGCCCTACAAACTGACATCAGGAACCTGGACTGCTGAGTTTTCTTTCCAAGCAAAAATGGAAAAAGGATGTGCCCGGGGGCCCCTGGCCCTGACTGCAAAAAATCCTTATATCGAAGGATGGACCCCACACCAAAGTTGTCCCCACCTCAAACTTGTGCTGCCCTGATAGACCCAAGGGAGCCCTACAAACTGACATCAGGAACCTGGACTGCTGAGTTTTCTTTCCCAGGGAAAATGGCCAAAGGATGTGCCCAGGGGTCCCTGGCCCTGACTGCAAAAAATCCTTATATCGAAGGATGGACCCCACACCAAAGTTGTCCCCACCTCAAACTTGTGCTGCCCTGATAGACCCAAGGGAGCCCTACAAACTGACATCAGGAACCTGGACTGCTGAGTTTTCTTTCCCAGGGAAAATGGCCAAAGGATGTGCCCAGGGGCCCCTGGCCCTGACTGCAAAAAATCCTTATATCGAAGGATGGACCCCACACCGAAGTTATCCCCACCTCAAACTTGTGCTGCCCTGATACACCCAAGGGAGCCCTACAAACTGACATCAGGAACCTGGACTGGTGAGTTTTCTTTCCCAGGGAAAATGGAAAAAGGATGTGCCCAGGGGCCCCTGGCCCTGGGTCCCTGGCCCTGACTGCAAAAAATCCTTATATCGAAGGATGGACCCCACACCAAAGTTGTCCCCACCTCAAACTTGTGCTGCCCTGATAGACCCAAGGGAGCCCTACAAACTGACATCAGGAACCTGGACTGCTGAGTTTTCTTTCCCAGCGAAAATGGAAAAAGGATGTGCCCAGGGGCCGCTGGCCCTGACTGCAAAAAATCCTTATATCGAAGGATGGACCCCACACCGAAGTTGTCCCCACCTCAAACTTGTGCTGCCCTGATAGACCCAAGGGATCCCTACAAACTGACATCAGGAACCTGGACTGCTGAGTTTTCTTTCCCAGGGAAAATGGAAAAAGGATGTGCCCAGGGGCCCCTGGCCCTGGGCCCCTGGCCCTGACTGCAAAAATCCTTATATCGATGGATGGACCCCACACCAAAGTTGTCCCCACCTCAAACTTGTGCTGCCCTGATAGACAGAAGGGAGCCCTACAAACTGACATCAGGAACCTGGACTGCTGAGTTTTCTTTCCCAGGGAAAATGGAAAAAGGATGTGCCCAGGGGCCCCTGGCCCTGACTGCAAAAAATCCTTATATCGAAGGATGGACCCCACACCGAAGTTGTCCCCACCTCAAACTTGTGCTGCCCTGATAGACCCAAGGGAGCCCTACAAACTGACATCAGGAACCTGGACTGCTGAGTTTTCTTTCCCAGGGAAAATGGAAAAAGGATGTGCCCAGGGGCCCCTGGGCCTGGGCCCCTGGCCCTGACTGCAAAAATCCTTATATCGAAGGATGGACCCCACACCGAAGTTGTCCCCACCTCAAACTTGTGCTGCCCTGATAGACCCAAGGGAGCCCTACAAACTGACATCAGGAACCTGGACTGCTGAGTTTTCTTTCCCAGGGAAAATGGAAAAAGGATGTGCCCAGGGGCCCCTGGCCCTGACTGCAAAAAATCCTTATATCGAAGGATGGACCCCACACCGAAGTTGTCCCCACCTCAAACTTGTGCTGCCCTGATAGACCCAAGGGAGCCCTACAAACTGACATCAGGAACCTGGACTGCTGAGTTTTCTTTCCCAGGGAAAATGGAAAAAGGATGTGCCTAGGGGCCCCTTGCCCTGACTGCAAAAAATCCTTATATCAAAGGATGGACCCCACACCGAAGTTGTCCCCACCTCAAACTTGTGCTGCCCTGATAGACCCAAGGGAGCCCTACAAACTGACATCAGGAACCTGGACTGCTGAGTTTTCTTTCCAAGCAAAAATGGAAAAAGGATGTGCCCGGGGGCCCCTGGCCCTGACTGCAAAAAATCCTTATATCGAAGGATGGACCCCACACCAAAGTTGTCCCCACCTCAAACTTGTGCTGCCCTGATAGACCCAAGGGAGCCCTACAAACTGACATCAGGAACCTGGACTGCTGAGTTTTCTTTCCCAGGGAAAATGGAAAAAGGATGTGCCCAGGGGCCCCTGGCCCTGACTGCAAAAAATCCTTATATCGAAGGATGGACCCCACACCGAAGTTGTCCCCACCTCAAACTTGTGCTGCCCTGATAGACCCAAGGGATCCCTACAAACTGACATCAGGAACCTGGACTGCTGAGTTTTCTTTCCCAGGGAAAATGGAAAAAGGATGTGCCCAGGGGCCCCTGGCCCTGGGCCCCTGGCCCTGACTGCAAAAATCTTTATATCGATGGATGGACCCCACACCAAAGTTGTCCCCACCTCAAACTTGTGCTGCCCTGATAGACCGAAGGGAGCCCTACAAACTGACATCAGGAACCTGGACTGCTGAGTTTTCTTTCCCAGGGAAAATGGAAAAAGGATGTGCCCAGGGGCCCCTGGCCCTGACTGCAAAAAATCCTTATATCGAAGGATGGACCCCACACCGAAGTTGTCCCCACCTCAAACTTGTGCTGCCCTGATAGACCCAAGGGAGCCCTACAAACTGACATCAGGAAGCTGGACTGCTGAGTTTTCTTTCCCAGGGAAAATGGAAAAAGGATGTGCCCAGGGGCCCCTGGGCCTGGGCCCCTGGCCCTGACTGCAAAAATCCTTATATCGAAGGATGGACCCCACACCGAAGTTGTCCCCACCTCAAACTTGTGCTGCCCTGATAGACCCAAGGGAGCCCTACAAACTGACATCAGGAACCTGGACTGCTGAGTTTTCTTTCCCAGGGAAAATGGAAAAAGGATGTGCCCAGGGGCCCCTGGCCCTGACTGCAAAAAATCCTTATATCGAAGGATGGACCCCACACCGAAGTTGTCCCCACCTCAAACTTGTGCTGCCCTGATAGACCCAAGGGAGCCCTACAAACTGACATCAGGAACCTGGACTGCTGAGTTTTCTTTCCCAGGGAAAATGGAAAAAGGATGTGCCTAGGGGCCCCTTGCCCTGACTGCAAAAAATCCTTATATCAAAGGATGGACCCCACACCGAAGTTGTCCCCACCTCAAACTTGTGCTGCCCTGATAGACCCAAGGGAGCCCTACAAACTGACATCAGGAACCTGGACTGCTGAGTTTTCTTTCCAAGCAAAAATGGAAAAAGGATGTGCCCGGGGGCCCCTGGCCCTGACTGCAAAAAATCCTTATATCGAAGGATGGACCCCACACCAAAGTTGTCCCCACCTCAAACTTGTGCTGCCCTGATAGACCCAAGGGAGCCCTACAAACTGACATCAGGAACCTGGACTGCTGAGTTTTCTTTCCCAGGGAAAATGGCCAAAGGATGTGCCCAGGGGTCCCTGGCCCTGACTGCAAAAAATCCTTATATCGAAGGATGGACCCCACACCAAAGTTGTCCCCACCTCAAACTTGTGCTGCCCTGATAGACCCAAGGGAGCCCTACAAACTGACATCAGGAACCTGGACTGCTGAGTTTTCTTTCCCAGGGAAAATGGCCAAAGGATGTGCCCAGGGGCCCCTGGCCCTGACTGCAAAAAATCCTTATATCGAAGGATGGACCCCACACCGAAGTTGTCCCCACCTCAAACTTGTGCTGCCCTGATACACCCAAGGGAGCCCTACAAACTGACATCAGGAACCTGGACTGCTGAGTTTTCTTTCCCAGGGAAAATGGAAAAAGGATGTGCCCAGGGGCCCCTGGCCCTGGGTCCCTGGCCCTGACTGCAAAAAATCCTTATATCGAAGGATGGACCCCACACCAAAGTTGTCCCCACCTCAAACTTGTGCTGCCCTGATAGACCCAAGGCAGCCCTACAAACTGACATCAGGAACCTGGACTGCTGAGTTTTCTTTCCCAGCGAAAATGGAAAAAGGATGTGCCCAGGGGCCCCTGGCCCTGACTGCAAAGAATCCTTATATCGAAGGATGGACCCCACACCGAAGTTGTCCCCACCTCAAACTTGTGCTGCCCTGATAGACCCAAGGGAGCCCTACAAACTGACATCAGGAACCTGGACTGCTGAGTTTTCTTTCCCAGGGAAAATGGAAAAAGGATGTGCCCAGGGGCCCCTGGCCCTGGGCCCCTGGCCCTGACTGCAAAAATCCTTATATCGAAGGATGGACCCCACACCGAAGTTGTCCCCACCTCAAACTTGTGCTGCCCTGATAGACCCAAGGGAGCCCTACAAACTGACATCAGGAACCTGGACTACTGAGTTTTCTTTCCAAGCAAAAATGGAAAAAGGATGTGCCCGGGGGCCCCTGGCCCTGACTGCAAAAAATCCTTATATCGAAGGATGGACCCCACACCAAAGTTGTCCCCACCTCAAACTTGTGCTGCCCTGATAGACCCAAGGGAGCCCTACAAACTTACATCAGGAACCTGGACTGCTGAGTTTTCTTTCCCAGGGAAAATGGCCAAAGGATGTGCCCATGGGTCCCTGGCCCTGACTGCAAAAAATCCTTATATCGAAGGATGGACCCCACACCAAAGTTGTCCCCACCTCAAACTTGTGCTGCCCTGATAGACCCAAGGCAGCCCTACAAACTGACATCAGGAACCTGGACTGCTGAGTTTTCTTTCCCAGGGAAAATGGCCAAAGGATGTGCCCAGGGGCCCCTGGCCCTGACTGCAAAAAATCCTTATATCGAAGGATGGACCCCACACCAAAGTTGTCCCCACCTCAAACTTGTGCTGCCCTGATAGACCCAAGGGAGCCCTACAAACTGACATCAGGAACCTGGACTGCTGAGTTTTCTTTCCCAGGGAAAATGGAAAAAGGATGTGCCCAGGGGCCCCTGGTCCTGGGTCCCTGGCCCTGATTGCAAAAAATCATTATATCGAAGGATGGACCCCACACCAAAGTTGTCCCCACCTCAAACTTGTGCTGCCCTGATAGACCCAAGGGAGCCCTACAAACTGACATCAGGAACCTGGACTGCTGAGTTTTCTTTCCAAGCGAAAATGGAAAAAGGATGTGCCCGGGGGCACCTGGCCCTGACTGCATAAAATCCTTATATCGAAGGATGGACCCCACACCGAAGTTGTCCCCACCTCAAACTTGTGCTGCCCTGATAGACCCAAGGGAGCCCTACAAACTGACATCAGGAACCTGGACTGCTGAGTTTTCTTTCCCAGGGAAAATGGAAAAAGGATGTGCCCAGGGGCCCCTGGCCCTGACTGCAAAAAATCCTTATATCGAAGGATGGACCCCACACCAAAGCTGTCCCCACCTCAAACTTGTGCTGCCCTGATAGACCCAAGGGAGCCCTACAAAGTGACATCAGGAACCTGGACTGCTGAGTTTTCTTTCCAAGCGAAAATGGAAAAAGGATGTGCCCGGGGGCCCCTGGCCCTGACTGCATAAAATCCTTATATCGAAGGATGGACCCCACACCAAAGTTGTCCCCACCTCAAACTTGTGCTGCCCTGATAGACTCAAGGGAGCCCTACAAACTGACATCAGGAACCTGGACTGCTGAGTTTTCTTTCCCAGGGAAAATGGCCAAAGGATGTGCCCAGGGGCCCCTGGCCCTGACTGCAAAAAATCCTTATATCGAAGGATGGACCCCACACCGAAGTTGTCCCCACCTCAAACTTGTGCTGCCCTGATAGACCCAAGGGAGCCCTACAAACTGACATCAGGAACCTGGACTGCTGAGTTTTCTTTCCCAGGGAAAATGGAAAAAGGATGTGCCCAGGGGCCCCTGGCCCTGACTGCAAAAAATCCTTATATCGAAGGATGGACCCCACACTGAAGTTGTCCCCACCTCAAACTTGTGCTGCCCTGATAGACCCAAGGGAGCCCTACAAACTGACATCAGGAACCTGGACTGCTGAGTTTTCTTTCCCAGGGAAAATGGAAAAAGGATGTGCCCAGGGGCCCCTGGCCCTGACTGCAAAAAATCCTTATATCGAAGGATGGACCCCACACCAAAGCTGTCCCCACCTCAAACTTGTGCTGCCCTGATAGACCCAAGGGAGCCCTACAAACTGACATCAGGAACCTGGACTGCTGAGTTTTCTTTCCAAGCGAAAACGGAAAAAGGATGTGCCCGGGGGCCCCTGGCCCTGACTGCAAAAAATCCTTATATCGAAGGATGGACCCCACACCAAAGTTGTCCCCACCTCAAACTTGTGCTGCCCTGATAGACCCAAGGGAGCCCTACAAACTGACATCAGGAACCTGGACTGCTGAATTTTCTTTCCCAGGGAAAATGGCCAAAGGATGTGCCCAGGGGCCCCTGGCCCTGACTGCAAAAAATCGTTATAATGAAGGATGGACCCCACACCGAAGTTGTCCCCACCTCAAACTTGTGCTGCCCTGATAGACCCAAGGGAGCCCTACAAACTGACATCAGGAACCTGGACTGGTGAGTTTTCTTTCCCAGGGAAAATGGAAAAAGGATGTGCCCAGGGGCCCCTGGCCCTGGGTCCCTGGCCCTGACTGCAAAAAATCCTTATATCGAAGGATGGACCCCACACCGAATTTGTCCCCACCTCAAACTTGTGCTGCCCTGATAGACCCAAGGCAGCCCTACAAACTGACATCAGGAACCTGGACTGCTGAGTTTTCTTTCCCAGGGAAAATGGAAAAAGGATGTGCCCAGGGGCCCCTGGCCCTGACTGCAAAAAATCCTTATATCGAAGGATGGACCCCACACCGAAGTTGTCCCCACCTCAAACTTGTGCTGCCCTGATAGACCCAAGGGAGCCCTACAAACTGACATCAGGAACCTGGACTGCTGAGTTTTCTTTCCCAGGGAAAATGGAAAAAGGATGTGCCCAGGGGCCCCTGGACCTGGGCCCCTGGCCCTGACTGCAAAAATCCTTATATCGAAGGATGGACCCCACACCGAAATTGTCCCCACCTCAAACTTGTGCTGCCCTGATAGACTCAAGGGAGCCCTACAAACTGACATCAGGAACCTGGACTGCTGAGTTTTCTTTCCCAGGGAAAATGGAAAAAGGTTGTGCCCAGGGGCCCCTGGCCCTGACTGCAAAAAATCCTTATATCGAAGGATGGACCCCACACCGAAGTTGTCCCCACCTCAAACTTGTGCTGCCCTGATAGACCCAAGGGAGCCCTACAAACTGACATCAGGAACCTGGACTGCTGAGTTTTCTTTCCAAGCGAAAATGGAAAAAGGATGTGCCTGGGGGCCCCTGGCCCTGACTGCAAAAAATCCTTATATCGAAGGATGGACCCCACACCAAAGTTGTCCCCACCTCAAACTTGTGCTGCCCTGATAGACCCAAGGGAGCCCTACAAACTGACATCAGGAACCTGGACTGCTGAGTTTTCTTTCCCAGGGAAAATGGAAAAAGGGTGTGCCCAGGGGCCCCTGGCCCTGGGTCCCTGGCCCTGACTGCAAAAAATCCTTATATCGAAGGATGGACCCCACACCAAAGTTGTCCCCACCTCAAACTTGTGCTGCCCTGATAGACCCAAGGGAGCCCTACAAACTGACATCAGGAACCTGGACTGCTGAGTTTTCTTTCCCAGGGAAAATGGAAAAAGGATGTGCCCAGGGGCCCCTGGCCCTGACTGCAAAAAATCCTTATATCGAAGGATGGACCCCACACCAAAGCTGTCCCCACCTCAAACTTGTGCTGCCCTGATAGACCCAAGGGAGCCCTACAAACTGACATCAGGAACCTGGACTGCTGAGTTTTCTTTCCAAGCGAAAATGGAAAAAGGATGTGCCCGGGGGCCCCTGGCCCTGACTGCAAAAAATCCTTATATCGAAGGATGGACCCCACACCAAAGTTGTCCCCACCTCAAACTTGTGCTGCCCTGATAGACCCAAGGGAGCCCTACAAACTGACATCAGGAACCTGGACTGCTGAATTTTCTTTCCCAGGGAAAATGGCCAAAGGATGTGCCCAGGGGCCCCTGGCCCTGACTGCAAAAAATCCTTATATCGAAGGATGGACCCCACACCGAAGTTGTCCCCACCTCAAACTTGTGCTGCCCTGATAGACCCAAGGGAGCCCTACAAACTGACATCAGGAACCTGGACTGGTGAGTTTTCTTTCCCAGGGAAAATGGAAAAAGGATGTGCCCAGGGGCCCCGGGCCCTGGGTCCCTGGCCCTGACTGCAAAAAATCCTTATATCGAAGGATGGACCCCACACCGAATTTGTCCCCACCTCAAACTTGTGCTGCCCTGATAGACCCAAGGCAGCCCTACAAACTGACATCAGGAACCTGGACTGCTGAGTTTTCTTTCCAAGCGAAAATGGAAAAAGGATGTGCCCGGGGGCCCCTGGCCCTGACTGCAAAAAATCCATATATCAAAGGATGGACCCCACACCGAAGTTGTCCCCACCTCAAACTTGTGCTGCCCTGATAGACCCAAGGGAGCCCTACAAACTGACATCAGGAACCTGGACTGCTGAGTTTTCTTTCCAAGCAAAAATGGAAAAAGGTTGTGCCCGGGGGCCCCTGGCCCTGACTGCAAAAAATCCTTATATCGAAGGATGGACCCCACACCAAAGTTGTCCCCACCTCAAACTTGTGCTGCCCTGATAGACCCAAGGGAGCCCTACAAACTGACATCAGGAACCTGGACTGCTGAGTTTTCTTTCCCAGCGAAAATGGCCAAAGGATGTGCCCAGGGGTCCCTGGCCCTGACTGCAAAAAATCCTTATATCGAAGGATGGACCCCACACCAAAGTTGTCCCCACCTCAAACTTGTGCTGCCCTGATAGACCCAAGGCAGCCCTACAAACTGACATCAGGAACCTGGACTGCTGAGTTTTCTTTCCCAGGGAAAATGGCCAAAGGATGTGCCCAGGGGCCCCTGGCCCTGACTGCAAAAAATCCTTATATCGAAGGATGGACCCCACACCAAAGTTGTCCCCACCTCAAACTTGTGCTGCCCTGATAGACCCAAGGGAGCCCTACAAACTGACATCAGGAACCTGGACTGGTGAGTTTTCTTTCCCAGGGAAAATGGAAAAAGGATGTGCCCAGGGGCCCCTGGTCCTGGGTCCCTGGCCCTGACTGCAAAAAATCATTATATCGAAGGATGGACCCCACACCAAAGTTGTCCCCACCTCAAACTTGTGCTGCCCTGATAGACCCAAGGGAGCCCTACAAACTGACATCAGGAACCTGGACTGCTGAATTTTCTTTCCAAGCGAAAATGGAAAAAGGATGTGCCCGGGGGCACCTGGCCCTGACTGCATAAAATCCTTATATCGAAGGATGGACCCCACACCGAAGTTGTCCCCACCTCAAACTTGTGCTGCCCTGATAGACCCAAGGGAGCCCTACAAACTGACATCAGGAACCTGGACTGCTGAGTTTTCTTTCCCAGGGAAAATGGAAAAAGGATGTGCCCAGGGGCCCCTGGCCCTGACTGCAAAAAATCCTTATATCGAAGGATGGACCCCACACCGAAGTTGTCCCCACCTCAAACTTGTGCTGCCCTGATAGACCCAAGGGAGCCCTACAAACTGACATCAGGAACCTGGACTGCTGAGTTTTCTTTCCCAGGGAAAATGGAAAAAGGATGTGCCCAGGGGCCCCTGCCCCTGACTGCAAAAAATCCTTATATCGAAGGATGGACCCCACACCAAAGTTGTCCCCACCTCAAACTTGTGCTGCCCTGATAGACCCAAGGCAGCCCTACAAACTGACATCAGGAACCTGGACTGATGAGTTTTCTTTCCAAGCGAAAATGGAAAAAGGATGTGCCCGGGGGCCCCTGGCCCTGACTGCAAAAAATCCTTATATCGAAGGATGGACCCCACACCAAAGTTGTCCCCACCTCAAACTTGTGCTGCCCTGATAGACTCAAGGGAGCCCTACAAACTGACATCAGGAACCTGGACTGCTGAGTTTTCTTTCCCAGGGAAAATGGCCAAAGGATGTGCCCAGGGGCCCCTGGCCCTGACTGCAAAAAATCCTTATATCGAAGGATGGACCCCACACCGAAGTTGTCCCCACCTCAAACTTGTGCTGCCCTGATACACCCAAGGGAGCCCTACAAACTGACATCAGGAACCTGGACTGCTGAGTTTTCTTTCCCAGGGAAAATGGAAAAAGGATGTGCCCAGGGGCCCCTGGACCTGGGCCCCTGGCCCTGACTGCAAAAATCCTTATATCGATGGATGGACCCCACACCTAAGTTGTCCCCACCTCAAACTTGTGCTGCCCTGATAGACCCAAGGGAGCCCTACAAACTGACATCAGGAACCTGGACTGCTGAGTTTTCTTTCCCAGGGAAAATGGAAAAAGGATGTGCCCAGGGGCCCCTGGCCCTGACTGCAAAAAATCCTTATATCGAAGGATGGACCCCACACCGAAGTTGTCCCCACCTCAAACTTGTGCTGCCCTGATAGACCCAAGGGAGCCCTACAAACTGACATCAGGAACCTGGACTGCTGAGTTTTCTTTCCCAGGGAAAATGGAAAAAGGATGTGCCCAGGGGCCCCTGGGCGTGGGCCCCTGGCCCTGACTGCAAAAATCCTTATATCGAAGGATGGACCCCACACCAAAGTTGTCCCCACCTCAAACTTGTGCTGCCCTGATAGACCCAAGGGAGCCCTACAAACTGACATCAGGAACATGGACTGCTGAGTTTTCTTTCCCAGGGAAAATGGAAAAAGGATGTGCCCAGGGGCCCCTGGACCTGGGCCCCTGGCCCTGACTGCAAAAATCCTTATATCGAAGGATGGACCCCACACCGAAGTTGTCCCCACCTCAAACTTGTGCTGCCCTGATAGACTCAAGGGAGCCCTACAAACTGACATCAGTAACCTGGACTGCTGAGTTTTCTTTCCCAGGGAAAATGGAAAAAGGTTGTGCCCAGGGGGCCCTGGCCCTGACTGCAAAAAATCCTTATATCGAAGGATGGACCCCACACCGAAGTTGTCCCCACCTCAAACTTGTGCTGCCCTGATAGACCCAAGGGAGCCCTACAAACTGACATCAGGAACCTGGACTGCTGAGTTTTCTTTCCCAGGGAAAATGGAAAAAGGATGTGCCCAGGGGCCCCTGGCCCTTGGTCCCTGGCCCTGACTGCAAAGAATCCTTATATCGAAGGATTGACCCCACACCGAAGTTGTCCCCACCTCAAACTTGTGCTGCCCTGATAGACCCAAGGGAGCCCTACAAACTGACATCAGGAACCTGGACTGCTGAGTTTTCTTTCCCAGGGAAAATGGCCAAAGGATGTGCCCAGGGGCCCCTGGCCCTGACTGCAAAAAATCCTTATATTGAAGGATGGACCCCACACCAAAGTTGTCCCCACCTCAAACTTGTGCTGCCCTGATAGACCCAAGGGAGCCCTACAAACTGACATCAGGAACCTGGACTGCTGAGTTTTCTTTCCCAGGGAAAATGGAAAAAGGATGTGCCCAGGGGCCCCTGGCCCTGGGCCCCTGGCCCTGACTGCAAAAAATCCTTATATCGAAGGATGGACCCCACACCAAAGTTGTCCCCACCTCAAACTTGTGCTGCCCTGATAGACCCAAGGGATCCCTACAAACTGACATCAGGAACCTGGACTGCTGAGTTTTCTTTCCCAGGGAAAATGGAAAAAGGATGTGCCCAGGGGCCCCTGGCCCTGGGCCCCTGGCCCTGACTGCAAAAATCCTTATATCGATGGATGGACCCCACACCAAAGTTGTCCCCACCTCAAACTTGTGCTGCCCGGATAGACCCAAGGGAGCCCTACAAACTGACATCAGGAACCTGGACTGCTGAGTTTTCTTTCCCAGGGAAAATGGAAAAAGGATGTGCCCAGGGGCCCCTGGCCCTGACTGCAAAAAATCCTTATATCGAAGGATGGACCCCACACCAAAGTTGTCCCCACCTCAAACTTGTGCTGCCCTGATAGACCCAAGGGAGCCCTACAAACTGACATCAGGAACCTGGACTGCTGAGTTTTCTTTCCCAGGGAAAATGGAAAAAGGATGTGCCCAGGGGCCCCTGGGCCTGGGCCCCTGGCCCTGACTGCAAAAATCCTTATATCGAAGGATGGACCCCACACCGAAGTTGTCCCCACCTCAAACTTGTGCTGCCCTGATAGACCCAAGGGAGCCCTACAAACTGACATCAGGAACCTGGACTGCTGAGTTTTCTTTCCCAGGGAAAATGGAAAAAGGATGTGCCCAGGGGCCCCTGGCCCTGACTGCAAAAAATCCTTATATCGAAGGATGGACCCCACACCGAAGTTGTCCCCACCTCAAACTTGTGCTGCCCTGATAGACCCAAGGGAGCCCTACAAACTGACATCAGGAACCTGGACTGCTGAGTTTTCTTTCCCAGGGAAAATGGAAAAAGGATGTGCCCAGGGGCCCCTGGCCCTGACTGCAAAAAATCCTTATATCAAAGGATGGACCCACACCGAAGTTGTCCCCACCTCAAACTTGTGCTGCCCTGATAGACCCAAGGGAGCCCTACAAACTGACATCAGGAACCTGGACTGCTGAGTTTTCTTTCCAAGCAAAAATGGAAAAAGGATGTGCCCGGGGGCCCCTGGCCCTGACTGCAAAAAATCCTTATATCGAAGGATGGACCCCACACCAAAGTTGTCCCCACCTCAAACTTGTGCTGCCCTGATAGACCCAAGGGAGCCCTACAAACTGACATCAGGAACCTGGACTGCTGAGTTTTCTTTCCCAGGGAAAATGGCCAAAGGATGTGCCCAGGGGTCCCTGGCCCTGACTGCAAAAAATCCTTATATCGAAGGATGGACCCCACACCAAAGTTGTCCCCACCTCAAACTTGTGCTGCCCTGATAGACCCAAGGGAGCCCTACAAACTGACATCAGGAACCTGGACTGCTGAGTTTTCTTTCCCAGGGAAAATGGCCAAAGGATGTGCCCAGGGGCCCCTGGCCCTGACTGCAAAAAATCCTTATATCGAAGGATGGACCCCACACCGAAGTTATCCCCACCTCAAACTTGTGCTGCCCTGATACACCCAAGGGAGCCCTACAAACTGACATCAGGAACCTGGACTGGTGAGTTTTCTTTCCCAGGGAAAATGGAAAAAGGATGTGCCCAGGGGCCCCTGGCCCTGGGTCCCTGGCCCTGACTGCAAAAAATCCTTATATCGAAGGATGGACCCCACACCAAAGTTGTCCCCACCTCAAACTTGTGCTGCCCTGATAGACCCAAGGGAGCCCTACAAACTGACATCAGGAACCTGGACTGCTGAGTTTTCTTTCCCAGGGAAAATGGAAAAAGGATGTGCCCAGGGGCCGCTGGCCCTGACTGCAAAAAATCCTTATATCGAAGGATGGACCCCACACCAAAGTTGTCCCCACCTCAAACTTGTGCTGCCCTGATAGACCCAAGGGAGCCCTACAAACTGACATCAGGAACCTGGACTGCTGAGTTTTCTTTCCCAGGGAAAATGGAAAAAGGATGTGCCCAGGGGCCCCTGGCCCTGGGCCCCTGGCCCTGACTGCAAAAATCCTTATATCGAAGGATGGACCCCACACCAAAGTTGTCCCCACCTCAAACTTGTGCTGCCCTGATAGACCCAAGGGATCCCTACAAACTGACATCAGGAACCTGGACTGCTGAGTTTTCTTTCCCAGGGAAAATGGAAAAAGGATGTGCCCAGGGGCCCCTGGCCCTGGGCCCCTGGCCCTGACTGCAAAAATCCTTATATCGATGGATGGACCCCACACCAAAGTTGTCCCCACCTCAAACTTGTGCTGCCCTGATAGACCGAAGGGAGCCCTACAAACTGACATCAGGAACCTGGACTGCTGAGTTTTCTTTCCCAGGGAAAATGGAAAAAGGATGTGCCCAGGGGCCCCTGGCCCTGACTGCAAAAAATCCTTATATCGAAGGATGGACCCCACACCGAAGTTGTCCCCACCTCAAACTTGTGCTGCCCTGATAGACCCAAGGGAGCCCTACAAACTGACATCAGGAACCTGGACTGCTGAGTTTTCTTTCCCAGGGAAAATGGAAAAAGGATGTGCCCAGGGGCCCCTGGGCCTGGGCCCCTGGCCCTGACTGCAAAAATCCTTATATCGAAGGATGGACCCCACACCGAAGTTGTCCCCACCTCAAACTTGTGCTGCCCTGATAGACCCAAGGGAGCCCTACAAACTGACATCAGGAACCTGGACTGCTGAGTTTTCTTTCCCAGGGAAAATGGAAAAAGGATGTGCCCAGGGGCCCCTGGCCCTGACTGCAAAAAATCCTTATATCGAAGGATGGACCCCACACCGAAGTTGTCCCCACCTCAAACTTGTGCTGCCCTGATAGACCCAAGGGAGCCCTACAAACTGACATCAGGAACCTGGACTGCTGAGTTTTCTTTCCCAGGGAAAATGGAAAAAGGATGTGCCTAGGGGCCCCTGGCCCTGACTGCAAAAAATCCTTATATCAAAGGATGAACCCCACACCGAAGTTGTCCCCACCTCAAACTTGTGCTGCCCTGATAGACCCAAGGGAGCCCTACAAACTGACATCAGGAACCTGGACTGCTGAGTTTTCTTTCCAAGCAAAAATGGAAAAAGGATGTGCCCGGGGGCCCCTGGCCCTGACTGCAAAAAATCCTTATATCGAAGGATGGACCCCACACCAAAGTTGTCCCCACCTCAAACTTGTGCTGCCCTGATAGACCCAAGGGAGCCCTACAAACTGACATCAGGAACCTGGACTGCTGAGTTTTCTTTCCCAGGGAAAATGGCCAAAGGATGTGCCCAGGGGTCCCTGGCCCTGACTGCAAAAAATCCTTATATCGAAGGATGGACCCCACACCAAAGTTGTCCCCACCTCAAACTTGTGCTGCCCTGATAGACCCAAGGGAGCCCTACAAACTGACATCAGGAACCTGGACTGCTGAGTTTTCTTTCCCAGGGAAAATGGCCAAAGGATGTGCCCAGGGGCCCCTGGCCCTGACTGCAAAAAATCCTTATATCGAAGGATGGACCCCACACCGAAGTTGTCCCCACCTCAAACTTGTGCTGCCCTGATACACCCAAGGGAGCCCTACAAACTGACATCTGGAACCTGGACTGGTGAGTTTTCTTTCCCAGGGAAAATGGAAAAAGGATGTGCCCAGGGGCCCCTGGCCCTGGGTCCCTGGCCCTGACTGCAAAAAATCCTTATATCGAAGGATGGACCCCACACCAAAGTTGTCCCCACCTCAAACTTGTGCTGCCCTGATAGACCCAAGGCAGCCCTACAAACTGACATCAGGAACCTGGACTGCTGAGTTTTCTTTCCCAGCGAAAATGGAAAAAGGATGTGCCCAGGGGCCCCTGGCCCTGACTGCAAAGAATCCTTATATCGAAGGATGGACCCCACACCAAAGTTGTCCCCACCTCAAACTTGTGCTGCCCTGATAGACCCAAGGGAGCCCTACAAACTGACATCAGGAACCTGGACTGCTGAGTTTTCTTTCCCAGGGAAAATGGAAAAAGGATGTGCCCAGGGGCCCCTGGCCCTGGGCCCCTGGCCCTGACTGCAAAAATCCTTATATCGAAGGATGGACCCCACACCGAAGTTGTCCCCACCTCAAACTTGTGCTGCCCTGATAGGCTCAAGGGAGCCCTACAAACTGACATCTGTAACCTGGACTGCTGAGTTTTCTTTCCAAGCGAAAATGGAAAAAGGATGTGCCCGGGGGCCCCTGGCCCTGACTGCAAAAAATCCTTATATCGAAGGATGGACCCCACACCAAAGTTGTCCCCACCTCAAACTTGTGCTGCCCTGATAGACCCAAGGGAGCCCTACAAACTGACATCAGGAACCTGGACTGGTGAGTTTTATTTCCCAGGGAAAATGAAAAAAGGATGTGCCCAGGGGCCCCTGGCCCTGGGCCCCTGGCCCTGACTGCAAAAAATCCTTATATCGAAGGATGGACCCCACACCAAAGTTGTCCCCACCTCAAACTTGTGCTGCCCTGATAGACCCAAGGGAGCCCTACAAACTGACATCAGGAACCTGGACTGCTGAGTTTTCTTTCCCAGCGAAAATGGCCAAAGGCTGTGCCCAGGGGCCCCTGGCCCTGACTGCAAAAATCCTTATATCGAAGGATGGACCCCACACCGAAGTTGTCCACACCTCAAACTTGTGCTGCCCTGATAGACCCAAGGGAGCCCTACAAACTGACATCAGGAACCTGGACTGCTGAGTTTTCTTTCCCAGGGAAAATGGAAAAAGGATGTGCCCAGGGGCCCCTGGCCCTGGGCCCCTGGCCCTGACTGCAAAAATCCTTATATCGAAGGATGGACCCCACACCAAAGTTGTCCCCACCTCAAACTTGTGCTGCCCTGATAGACCCAAGGGAGCCCTACAAACTGACATCAGGAACCTGGACTACTGAGTTTTCTTTCCAAGCAAAAATGGAAAAAGGATGTGCCCGGGGGCCCCTGGCCCTGACTGCAAAAAATCCTTATATCGAAGGATGGACCCCACACCAAAGTTGTCCCCACCTCAAACTTGTGCTGCCCTGATAGACCCAAGGGAGCCCTACAAACTTACATCAGGAACCTGGACTGCTGAGTTTTCTTTCCCAGGGAAAATGGCCAAAGGATGTGCCCATGGGCCCCTGGCCCTGACTGCAAAAAATCCTTATATCGAAGGATGGACCCCACACCAAAGTTGTCCCCACCTCAAACTTGTGCTGCCCTGATAGACCCAAGGCAGCCCTACAAACTGACATCAGGAACCTGGACTGCTGAGTTTTCTTTCCCAGGGAAAATGGCCAAAGGATGTGCCCAGGGGCCCCTGGCCCGGACTGCAAAAAATCCTTATATCGAAGGATGGACCCCACACCAAAGTTGTCCCCACCTCAAACTTGTGCTGCCCTGATACACCCAAGGGAGCCCTACAAACTGACATCAGGAACCTGGACTGGTGAGTTTTCTTTCCCAGGGAAAATGGAAAAAGGATGTGCCCAGGGGCCCCTGGTCCTGGGTCCCTGGCCCTGACTGCAAAAAATCATTATATCGAAGGATGGACCCCACACCAAAGTTGTCCCCACCTCAAACTTGTGCTGCCCTGATAGACCCAAGGGAGCCCTACAAACTGACATCAGGAACCTGGACTGCTGAGTTTTCTTTCCAAGCGAAAATGGAAAAAGGATGTGCCCGGGGGCACCTGGCCCTGACTGCATAAAATCCTTATATCGAAGGATGGACCCCACACCGAAGTTGTCCCCACCTCAAACTTGTGCTGCCCTGATAGACCCAAGGGAGCCCTACAAACTGACATCAGGAACCTGGACTGCTGAGTTTTCTTTCCCAGGGAAAATGGAAAAAGGATGTGCCCAGGGGCCCCTGGCCCTGACTGCAAAAAATCCTTATATCGAAGGATGGACCCCACACCAAAGCTGTCCCCACCTCAAACTTGTGCTGCCCTGATAGACCCAAGGGAGCCCTACAAAGTGACATCAGGAACCTGGACTGCTGAGTTTTCTTTCCAAGCGAAAATGGAAAAAGGATGTGCCCGGGGGCCCCTGGCCCTGACTGCATAAAATCCTTATATCGAAGGATGGACCCCACACCAAAGTTGTCCCCACCTCAAACTTGTGCTGCCCTGATAGACTCAAGGGAGCCCTACAAACTGACATCAGGAACCTGGACTGCTGAGTTTTCTTTCCCAGGGAAAATGGCCAAAGGATGTGCCCAGGGGCCCCTGGCCCTGACTGCAAAAAATCCTTATATCGAAGGATGGACCCCACACCGAAGTTGTCCCCACCTCAAACTTGTGCTGCCCTGATAGACCCAAGGGAGCCCTACAAACTGACATCAGGAACCTGGACTGGTGAGTTTTCTTTCCCAGGGAAAATGGAAAAAGGATGTGCCCAGGGGCCCCTGGCCCTGGGTCCCTGGCCCTGACTGCAAAAAATCCTTATATCGAAGGATGGACCCCACACCAAATTTGTCCCCACCTCAAACTTGTGCTGCGCTGATAGACCCAAGGCAGCCCTACAAACTGACATCAGGAACCTGGACTGCTGAGTTTTCTTTCCCAGGGAAAATGGAAAAAGGATGTGCCCAGGGGCCCCTGGCCCTGACTGCAAAAAATCCTTATATCGAAGGATGGACCCCACACCGAAGTTGTCCCCACCTCAAACTTGTGCTGCCCTGATAGACTCAAGGGAGCCCTACAAACTGACATCAGGAACCTGGACTGCTGAGTTTTCTTTCCCAGGGAAAATGGCCAAAGGATGTGCCCAGGGGCCCCTGGCCCTGACTGCAAAAAATCCTTATATCGAAGGATGGACCCCACACTGAAGTTGTCCCCACCTCAAACTTGTGCTGCCCTGATAGACCCAAGGGAGCCCTACAAACTGACATCAGGAACCTGGACTGCTGAGTTTTCTTTCCCAGGGAAAATGGAAAAAGGATGTGCCCAGGGGCCCCTGGCCCTGACTGCAAAAAATCCTTATATCGAAGGATGGACCCCACACCAAAGCTGTCCCCACCTCAAACTTGTGCTGCCCTGATAGACCCAAGGGAGCCCTACAAACTGACATCAGGAACCTGGACTGCTGAGTTTTCTTTCCAAGCGAAAACGGAAAAAGGATGTGCCCGGGGGCCCCTGGCCCTGACTGCAAAAAATCCTTATATCGAAGGATGGACCCCACACCAAAGTTGTCCCCACCTCAAACTTGTGCTGCCCTGATAGACCCAAGGGAGCCCTACAAACTGACATCAGGAACCTGGACTGCTGAATTTTCTTTCCCAGGGAAAATGGCCAAAGGATGTGCCCAGGGGCCCCTGGCCCTGACTGCAAAAAATCCTTATAATGAAGGATGGACCCCACACCGAAGTTGTCCCCACCTCAAACTTGTGCTGCCCTGATAGACCCAAGGGAGCCCTACAAACTGACATCAGGAACCTGGACTGGTGAGTTTTCTTTCCCAGGGAAAATGGAAAAAGGATGTGCCCAGGGGCCCCTGGCCCTGGGTCCCTGGCCCTGACTGCAAAAAATCCTTATATCGAAGGATGGACCCCACACCGAATTTGTCCCCACCTCAAACTTGTGCTGCCCTGATAGACCCAAGGCAGCCCTACAAACTGACATCAGGAACCTGGACTGCTGAGTTTTCTTTCCCAGGGAAAATGGAAAAAGGATGTGCCCAGGGGCCCCTGGGCCTGACTGCAAAAAATCCTTATATCGAAGGATGGACCCCACACCGAAGTTGTCCCCACCTCAAACTTGTGCTGCCCTGATAGACCCAAGGGAGCCCTACAAACTGACATCAGGAACCTGGACTGCTGAGTTTTCTTTCCCAGGGAAAATGGAAAAAGGATGTGCCCAGGGGCCCCTGGACCTGGGCCCCTGGCCCTGACTGCAAAAATCCTTATATCGAAGGATGGACCCCACACCGAAATTGTCCCCACCTCAAACTTGTGCTGCCCTGATAGACTCAAGGGAGCCCTACAAACTGACATCAGGAACCTGGACTGCTGAGTTTTCTTTCCCAGGGAAAATGGAAAAAGGTTGTGCCCAGGGGCCCCTGGCCCTGACTGCAAAAAATCCTTATATCGAAGGATGGACCCCACACCGAAGTTGTCCCCACCTCAAACTTGTGCTGCCCTGATAGACCCAAGGGAGCCCTACAAACTGACATCAGGAACCTGGACTGCTGAGTTTTCTTTCCAAGCGAAAATGGAAAAAGGATGTGCCTGGGGGCCCCTGGCCCTGACTGCAAAAAATCCTTATATCGAAGGATGGACCCCACACCAAAGTTGTCCCCACCTCAAACTTGTGCTGCCCTGATAGACCCAAGGGAGCCCTACAAACTGACATCAGGAACCTGGACTGCTGAGTTTTCTTTCCCAGGGAAAATGGAAAAAGGGTGTGCCCAGGGGCCCCTGGCCCTGGGTCCCTGGCCCTGACTGCAAAAAATCCTTATATCGAAGGATGGACCCCACACCAAAGTTGTCCCCACCTCAAACTTGTGCTGCCCTGATAGACCCAAGGGAGCCCTACAAACTGACATCAGGAACCTGGACTGCTGAGTTTTCTTTCCCAGCGAAAATGGAAAAAGGATGTGACCGGGAGCCCCTGGCCCTGACTGCAAAAAATCCTTATATCGAAGGATGGACCCCACACCGAAGTTGTCCCCACCTCAAACTTGTGCTGCCCTGATAGGCTCAAGGGAGCCCTACAAACTGACATCTGTAACCTGGACTGCTGAGTTTTCTTTCCAAGCGAAAATGGAAAAAGGATGTGCCCGGGGGCCCCTGGCCCTGACTGCAAAAAATCCTTATATCGAAGGATGGACCCCACACCAAAGTTGTCCCCACCTCAAACTTGTGCTGCCCTGATAGACCCAAGGGAGCCCTACAAACTGACATCAGGAACCTGGACTGGTGAGTTTTATTTCCCAGGGAAAATGGAAATAGGATGTGCCCAGGGGCCCCTGGCCCTGGGCCCCTGGCCCTGACTGCAAAAAATCCTTATATCGAAGGATGGACCCCACACCAAAGTTGTCCCCACCTCAAACTTGTGCTGCCCTGATAGACCCAAGGGAGCCCTACAAACTGACATCAGGAACCTGGACTGCTGAGTTTTCTTTCCCAGCGAAAATGGCCAAAGGCTGTGCCCAGGGGCCCCTGGCCCTGACTGCAAAAATCCTTATATCGAAGGATGGACCCCACACCGAAGTTGTCCACACCTCAAACTTGTGCTGCCCTGATAGACCCAAGGGAGCCCTACAAACTGACATCAGGAACCTGGACTGCTGAGTTTTCTTTCCCAGGGAAAATGGAAAAAGGATGTGCCCAGGGGCCCCTGGCCCTGGGCCCCTGGCCCTGACTGCAAAAATCCTTATATCGAAGGATGGACCCCACACCAAAGTTGTCCCCACCTCAAACTTGTGCTGCCCTGATAGACCCAAGGGAGCCCTACAAACTGACATCAGGAACCTGGACTACTGAGTTTTCTTTCCCAGGGAAAATGGAAAAAGGATGTGCCCGGGGGCCCCTGGCCCTGACTGCAAAAAATCCTTATATCGAAGGATGGACCCCACACCAAAGTTGTCCCCACCTCAAACTTGTGCTGCCCTGATAGACCCAAGGGAGCCCTACAAACTTACATCAGGAACCTGGACTGCTGAGTTTTCTTTCCCAGGGAAAATGGCCAAAGGACGTGCCCATGGGTCCCTGGCCCTGACTGCAAAAAATCCTTATATCGAAGGATGGACCCCACACCAAAGTTGTCCCCACCTCAAACTTGTGCTGCCCTGATAGACCCAAGGCAGCCCTACAAACTGACATCAGGAACCTGGACTGCTGAGTTTTCTTTCCCAGGGAAAATGGCCAAAGGATGTGCCCAGGGGCCCCTGGCCCTGACTGCAAAAAATCCTTATATCGAAGGATGGACCCCACACCGAAGTTGTCCCCACCTCAAACTTGTGCTGCCCTGATACACCCAAGGGAGCCCTACAAACTGACATCAGGAACCTGGACTGGTGAGTTTTCTTTCCCAGGGAAAATGGAAAAAGGATGTGCCCAGGGGCCCCTGGTCCTGGGTCCCTGGCCCTGACTGCAAAAAATCCTTATATCGAAGGATGGACCCCACACCGAAGTTGTCCCCACCTCAAACTTGTGCTGCCCTGATAGACCCAAGGGAGCCCTACAAACTGACATCAGGAACCTGGACTGCTGAGTTTTCTTTCCCAGGGAAAATGGAAAAAGGATGTGCCCAGGGGCCCCTGGCCCTGACTGCAAAAAATCCTTATATCGAAGGATGGACCCCACACTGAAGTTGTCCCCACCTCAAACTTGTGCTGCCCTGATAGACCCAAGGGAGCCCTACAAACTGACATCAGGAACCTGGACTGCTGAGTTTTCTTTCCCAGGGAAAATGGAAAAAGGATGTGCCCAGGGGCCCCTGGCCCTGACTGCAAAAAATCCTTATATCGAAGGATGGACCCCACACCAAAGCTGTCCCCACCTCAAACTTGTGCTGCCCTGATAGACCCAAGGGAGCCCTACAAACTGACATCAGGAACCTGGACTGCTGAGTTTTCTTTCCAAGCGAAAACGGAAAAAGGATGTGCCCGGGGGCCCCTGGCCCTGACTGCAAAAAATCCTTATATCGAAGGATGGACCCCACACCAAAGTTGTCCCCACCTCAAACTTGTGCTGCCCTGATAGACCCAAGGGAGCCCTACAAACTGACATCAGGAACCTGGACTGCTGAATTTTCTTTCCCAGGGAAAATGGCCAAAGGATGTGCCCAGGGGCCCCTGGCCCTGACTGCAAAAAATCCTTATAATGAAGGATGGACCCCACACCGAAGTTGTCCCCACCTCAAACTTGTGCTGCCCTGATAGACCCAAGGGAGCCCTACAAACTGACATCAGGAACCTGGACTGGTGAGTTTTCTTTCCCAGGGAAAATGGAAAAAGGATGTGCCCAGGGGCCCCTGGCCCTGGGTCCCTGGCCCTGACTGCAAAAAATCCTTATATCGAAGGATGGACCCCACACCGAATTTGTCCCCACCTCAAACTTGTGCTGCCCTGATAGACCCAAGGCAGCCCTACAAACTGACATCAGGAACCTGGACTGCTGAGTTTTCTTTCCCAGGGAAAATGGAAAAAGGATGTGCCCAGGGGCCCCTGGCCCTGACTGCAAAAAATCCTTATATCGAAGGATGGACCCCACACCGAAGTTGTCCCCACCTCAAACTTGTGCTGCCCTGATAGACCCAAGGGAGCCCTACAAACTGACATCAGGAACCTGGACTGCTGAGTTTTCTTTCCCAGGGAAAATGGAAAAAGGATGTGCCCAGGGGCCCCTGGACCTGGGCCCCTGGCCCTGACTGCAAAAATCCTTATATCGAAGGATGGACCCCACACCGAAATTGTCCCCACCTCAAACTTGTGCTGCCCTGATAGACTCAAGGGAGCCCTACAAACTGACATCAGGAACCTGGACTGCTGAGTTTTCTTTCCCAGGGAAAATGGAAAAAGGTTGTGCCCAGGGGCCCCTGGCCCTGACTGCAAAAAATCCTTATATCGAAGGATGGACCCCACACCGAAGTTGTCCCCACCTCAAACTTGTGCTGCCCTGATAGACCCAAGGGAGCCCTACAAACTGACATCAGGAACCTGGACTGCTGAGTTTTCTTTCCAAGCGAAAATGGAAAAAGGATGTGCCTGGGGGCCCCTGGCCCTGACTGCAAAAAATCCTTATATCGAAGGATGGACCCCACACCAAAGTTGTCCCCACCTCAAACTTGTGCTGCCCTGATAGACCCAAGGGAGCCCTACAAACTGACATCAGGAACCTGGACTGCTGAGTTTTCTTTCCCAGGGAAAATGGAAAAAGGGTGTGCCCAGGGGCCCCTGGCCCTGGGTCCCTGGCCCTGACTGCAAAAAATCCTTATATCGAAGGATGGACCCCACACCAAAGTTGTCCCCACCTCAAACTTGTGCTGCCCTGATAGACCCAAGGGAGCCCTACAAACTGACATCAGGAACCTGGACTGCTGAGTTTTCTTTCCCAGCGAAAATGGAAAAAGGATGTGACCGGGAGCCCCTGGCCCTGACTGCAAAAAATCCTTATATCGAAGGATGGACCCCACACCAAAGTTGTCCCCACCTCAAACTTGTGCTGCCCTGATACACCCAAGGGAGCCCTACAAACTGACATCAGGAACCTGGACTGCTGAGTTTTCTTTCCCAGGGAAAATGGAAAAAGGATGTGCCCAGGGGCCCCTGGCCCTGGGCCCCTGGCCCTGACTGCAAAAATCCTTATATCGAAGGATGGACCCCACACCAAAGTTGTCCCCACCTCAAACTTGTGCTGCCCTGATAGACCCAAGGGAGCCCTACAAACTGACATCAGGAACCTGGACTGCTGAGTTTTCTTTCCCAGGGAAAATGGAAAAAGGTTGTGCCTAGGGGCCCCTGGCCCTGACTGCAAAAAATCCTTATATCGAAGGATGGACCCCACACCGAAGTTGTCCCCACCTCAAACTTGTGCTGCCCTGATAGACCCAAGGGAGCCCTACAAACTGACATCAGGAACCTGGACTGCTGAGTTTTCTTTCCCAGGGAAAATGGAAAAAGGATGTGCCCAGGGGCCGCTGGCCCTGACTGCAAAAAATCCTTATATCGAAGGATGGACCCCACACCAAAGTTGTCCCCACCTCAAACTTGTGCTGCCCTGATAGACCCAAGGGATCCCTACAAACTGACATCAGGAACCTGGACTGCTGAGTTTTCTTTCCCAGGGAAAATGGAAAAAGGATGTGCCCAGGGGCCCCTGGCCCTGGGCCCCTGGCCCTGACTGCAAAAAATCCTTATATCGAAGGATGGACCCCACACCAAAGTTGTCCCCACCTCAAACTTGTGCTGCCCTGATAGACCCAAGGGAGCCCTACAAACTGACATCAGGAACCTGGACTGCTGAGTTTTCTTTCCCAGCGAAAATGGAAAAAGGATGTGACCGGGAGCCCCTGGCCCTGACTGCAAAAAATCCTTATATCGAAGGATGCACCCCACACCAAAGTTGTCCCCACCTCAAACTTGTGCTGCCCTGATACACCCAAGGGAGCCCTACAAACTGACATCAGGAACCTGGACTGCTGAGTTTTCTTTCCCAGGGAAAATGGAAAAAGGATGTGCCCAGGGGCCCCTGGCCCTGGGCCCCTGGCCCTGACTGCAAAAATCCTTATATCGAAGGATGGACCCCACACCAAAGTTGTCCCCACCTCAAACTTGTGCTGCCCTGATAGACCCAAGGGAGCCCTACAAACTGACATCAGGAACCTGGACTGCTGAGTTTTCTTTCCCAGGGAAAATGGAAAAAGGTTGTGCCTAGGGGCCCCTGGCCCTGACTGCAAAAAATCCTTATATCGAAGGATGGACCCCACACCGAAGTTGTCCCCACCTCAAACTTGTGCTGCCCTGATAGACCCAAGGGAGCCCTACAAAGTGACATCAGGAACCTGGACTGCTGAGTTTTCTTTCCCAGGGAAAATGGAAAAAGGATGTGCCCAGGGGCCCCTGGCCCTGGGCCCCTGGCCCTGACTGCAAAAATCCTTATATCGAAGGATGGACCCCACACCGCAGTTGTCCCCACCTCAAACTTGTGCTGCCCTGATAGACTCAAGGGAGCCCTACAAACTGACATCAGGAACCTGGACTGCTGAGTTTTCTTTCCCAGCGAAAATGGAAAAAGAATGTGCCCAGGGGCCCCTGGCCCTGACTGCAAAGAATCCTTATATCGAAGGATGGACCCCACACCGAAGTTGTCCCCACCTCAAACTTGTGCTGCCCTGATAGACCCAAGGCAGCCCTACAAACTGACATCAGGAACCTGGACTGCTGAGTTTTCTTTCCCAGGGAAAATGGAAAAAGGATGTGCCCAGGGGCCGCTGGCCCTGACTGCAAAAAATCCTTATATCGAAGGATGGACCCCACACCAAAGTTGTCCCCACCTCAAACTTGTGCTGCCCTGATAGACCCAAGGGAGCCCTACAAACTGACATCAGGAACCTGGACTGCTGAGTTTTCTTTCCCAGGGAAAATGGAAAAAGGATGTGCCCAGGGGCCCCTGGCCCTGGGCCCCTGGCCCTGACTGCAAAAATCCTTATATCGAAGGATGGACCCCACACCAAAGTTGTCCCCACCTCAAACTTGTGCTGCCCTGATAGACCCAAGGGATCCCTACAAACTGACATCAGGAACCTGGACTGCTGAGTTTTCTTTCCCAGGGAAAATGGAAAAAGGATGTGCCCAGGGGCCCCTGGCCCTGACTGCAAAAAATCCTTATATCGAAGGATGGACCCCACACCGAAGTTGTCCCCACCTCAAACTTGTGCTGCCCTGATAGACCCAAGGGAGCCCTACAAACTGACATCAGGAACCTGGACTGCTGAGTTTTCTTTCCCAGGGAAAATGGAAAAAGGATGTGCCCAGGGGCCCCTGGGCCTGGGCCCCTGGCCCTGACTGCAAAAATCCTTATATCGAAGGATGGACCCCACACCGAAGTTGTCCCCACCTCAAACTTGTGCTGCCCTGATAGACCCAAGGGAGCCCTACAAACTGACATCAGGAACCTGGACTGCTGAGTTTTCTTTCCCAGGGAAAATGGAAAAAGGATGTGCCCAGGGGCCCCTGGCCCTGACTGCAAAAAATCCTTATATCGAAGGATGGACCCCACACCGAAGTTGTCCCCACCTCAAACTTGTGCTGCCCTGATAGACCCAAGGGAGCCCTACAAACTGACATCAGGAACCTGGACTGCTGAGTTTTCTTTCCCAGGGAAAATGGAAAAAGGATGTGCCTAGGGGCCCCTGGCCCTGACTGCAAAGAATCCTTATATCAAAGGATGGACCCCACACCGAAGTTGTCCCCACCTCAAACTTGTGCTGCCCTGATAGGATCAAGGGAGCCCTACAAACTGACATCTGTAACCTGGACTGCTGAGTTTTCTTTCCCAGGGAAAATGGAAAAAGGATGTGCCCGGGGGCCCCTGGCCCTGACTGCAAAAAATCCTTATATCGAAGGATGGACCCCACACCAAAGTTGTCCCCACCTCAAACTTGTGCTGCCCTGATAGACCCAAGGGAGCCCTACAAACTGACATCAGGAACCTGGACTGGTGAGTTTTATTTCCCAGGGAAAATGGAAAAAGGATGTGCCCAGGGGCCCCTGGCCCTGGGCCCCTGGCCCTGACTGCAAAAAATCCTTATATCGAAGGATGGACCCCACACCAAAGTTGTCCCCACCTCAAACTTGTGCTGCCCTGATAGACCCAAGGGAGCCCTACAAACTGACATCAGGAACCTGGACTGCTGAGTTTTCTTTCCCAGCGAAAATGGCCAAAGGATGTGCCCAGGGGCCCCTGGCCCTGACTGCAAAAATCCATATATCGAAGGATGGACCCCACACCGAAGTTGTCCACACCTCAAACTTGTGCTGCCCTGATAGACCCAAGGGAGCCCTACAAACTGACATCAGGAACCTGGACTGCTGAGTTTTCTTTCCCAGGGAAAATGGAAAAAGGATGTGCCCAGGGGCCCCTGGCCCTGGGCCCCTGGCCCTGACTGCAAAAATCCTTATATCGAAGGATGGACCCCACACCAAAGTTGTCCCCACCTCAAACTTGTGCTGCCCTGATAGACCCAAGGGAGCCCTACAAACTGACATCAGGAACCTGGACTACTGAGTTTTCTTTCCAAGCAAAAATGGAAAAAGGATGTGCCCGGGGGCCCCTGGCCCTGACTGCAAAAAATCCTTATATCGAAGGATGGACCCCACACCAAAGTTGTCCCCACCTCAAACTTGTGCTGCCCTGATAGACCCAAGGGAGCCCTACAAACTTACATCAGGAACCTGGACTGCTGAGTTTTCTTTCCCAGGGAAAATGGCCAAAGGATGTGCCCATGGGTCCCTGGCCCTGACTGCAAAAAATCCTTATATCGAAGGATGGACCCCACACCAAAGTTGTCCCCACCTCAAACTTGTGCTGCCCTGATAGACCCAAGGCAGCCCTACAAACTGACATCAGGAACCTGGACTGCTGAGTTTTCTTTCCCAGGGAAAATGCCCAAAGGATGTGCCCAGGGGCCCCTGGCCCTGACTGCAAAAAATCCTTATATCGAAGGATGGACCCCACACCAAAGTTGTCCCCACCTCAAACTTGTGCTGCCCTGATACACCCAAGGGAGCCCTACAAACTGACATCAGGAACCTGGACTGGTGAGTTTTCTTTCCCAGGGAAAATGGAAAAAGGATGTGCCCAGGGGCCCCTGGCCCTGGGTCCCTGGCCCTGACTGCAAAAAATCATTATATCGAAGGATGGACCCCACACCAAAGTTGTCCCCACCTCAAACTTGTGCTGCCCTGATAGACCCAAGGGAGCCCTACAAACTGACATCAGGAACCTGGACTGCTGAGTTTTCTTTCCAAGCGAAAATGGAAAAAGGATGTGCCCGGGGGCACCTGGCCCTGACTGCATAAAATCCTTATATCGAAGGATGGACCCCACACCGAAGTTGTCCCCACCTCAAACTTGTGCTGCCCTGAAAGACCCAAGGGAGCCCTACAAACTGACATCAGGAACCTGGACTGCTGAGTTTTCTTTCCCAGGGAAAATGGAAAAAGGTTGTGCCCAGGGGCCCCTGGCCCTGACTGCAAAAAATCCTTATATCGAAGGATGGACCCCACACCAAAGCTGTCCCCACCTCAAACTTGTGCTGCCCTGATAGACCCAAGGGAGCCCTACAAAGTGACATCAGGAACCTGGACTGCTGAGTTTTCTTTCCAAGCGAAAATGGAAAAAGGATGTGCCCGGGGGCCCCTGGCCCTGACTGCAAAAAATCCTTATATCGAAGGATGGACCCCACACCAAAGTTGTCCCCACCTCAAACTTGTGCTGCCCTGATAGACTCAAGGGAGCCCTACAAACTGACATCAGGAACCTGGACTGCTGAGTTTTCTTTCCCAGGGAAAATGGCCAAAGGATGTGCCCAGGGGCCCCTGGCCCTGACTGCAAAAAATCCTTATATCGAAGGATGGACCCCACACCGAAGTTGTCCCCACCTCAAACTTGTGCTGCCCTGATACACCCAAGGGAGCCCTACAAACTGACATCAGGAACCTGGACTGGTGAGTTTTCTTTCCCAGGGAAAATGGAAAAAGGATGTGCCCAGGGGCCCCTGGCCCTGGGTCCCTGGCCCTGACTGCAAAAAATCCTTATATCGAAGGATGGACCTCACACCAAATTTGTCCCCACCTCAAACTTGTGCTGCCCTGATAGACCCAAGGCAGCCCTACAAACTGACATCAGGAACCTGGACTGCTGAGTTTTCTTTCCCAGGGAAAATGGAAAAAGGATGTGCCCAGGGGCCCCTGGCCCTGACTGCAAAAAATCCTTATATCGAAGGATGGACCCCACACCGAAGTTGTCCCCACCTCAAACTTGTGCTGCCCTGATAGACTCAAGGGAGCCCTACAAACTGACATCAGGAACCTGGACTGCTGAGTTTTCTTTCCCAGGGAAAATGGAAAAAGGATGTGCCCAGGGGCCCCTGGCCCTGGGTCCCTGGCCCTGACTGCAAAAAATCCTTATATCGAAGGATGGACCCCACACCGAAGTTGTCCCCACCTCAAACTTGTGCTGCCCTGATAGACCCAAGGCAGCCCTACAAACTGACATCAGGAACCTGGACTGCTGAGTTTTCTTTCCCAGGGAAAATGGAAAAAGGATGTGCCCAGGGGCCCCTGGCCCTGACTGCAAAAAATCCTTATATCGAAGGATGGACCCCACACCGAAGTTGTCCCCACCTCAAACTTGTGCTGCCCTGATAGACCCAAGGGAGCCCTACAAACTGACATCAGGAACCTGGACTGCTGAGTTTTCTTTCCCAGGGAAAATGGAAAAAGGATGTGCCCAGGGGCCCCTGGACCTGGGCCCCTGGCCCTGACTGCAAAAATCCTTATATCGAAGGATGGACCCCACACCGAAATTGTCCCCACCTCAAACTTGTGCTGCCCTGATAGACTCAAGGGAGCCCTACAAACTGACATCAGTAACCTGGACTGCTGAGTTTTCTTTCCCAGGGAAAATGGAAAAAGGTTGTGCCCAGGGGCCCCTGGCCCTGACTGCAAAAAATCCTTATATCGAAGGATGGACCCCACACCGAAGTTGTCCCCACCTCAAACTTGTGCTGCCCTGATAGACCCAAGGGAGCCCTACAAACTGACATCAGGAACCTGGACTGCTGAGTTTTCTTTCCCAGGGAAAATGGAAAAAGGTTGTGCCTAGGGGCCCCTGGCCCTGACTGCAAAAAATCCTTATATCGAAGGATGTACCCCACACCGAAGTTGTCCCCACCTCAAACTTGTGCTGCCCTGATAGACCCAAGGGAGCCCTACAAACTGACATCAGGAACCTGGACTGCTGAGTTTTCTTTCCCAGCGAAAATGGAAAAAGGATGTGCCCAGGGGCCCCTGGCCCTGGGCCCCTGGCCCTGACTGCAAAAAATCCTTATATCGAAGGATGGACCCCACACCGAAGTTGTCCCCACCTCAAACTTGTGCTGCCCTGATAGACCCAAGGGAGCCCTACAAACTGACATCAGGAACCTGGACTGCTGAGTTTTCTTTCCCAGGGAAAATGGAAAAAGGATGTGCCCAGGGGCCCCTGGCCCTGACTGCAAAAAATCCTTATATCGAAGGATGGACCCCACACCGAAGTTGTCCCCACCTCAAACTTGTGCTGCCCTGATAGACCCAAGGGAGCCCTACAAACTGACATCAGGAACCTGGACTGCTGAGTTTTCTTTCCCAGGGAAAATGGAAAAAGGATGTGCCCGGGGGCACCTGGCCCTGACTGCAAAAAATCCTTATATCGAAGGATGGACCCCACACCAAAGTTGTCCCCACCTCAAACTTGTGCTGCCCTGATAGACCCAAGGGAGCCCTACAAACTGACATCAGGAACCTGGACTGCTGAGTTTTCTTTCCCAGGGAAAATGGAAAAAGGATGTGCCCAGGGGCCCCTGGCCCTGGGCCCCTGGCCCTGACTGCAAAAAATCCTTATATCGAAGGATGGACCCCACACCGAAGTTGTCCCCACCTCAAACTTGTGCTGCCCTGATAGACCCAAGGGAGCCCTACAAACTGACATCAGGAACCTGGACTGCTGAGTTTTCTTTCCCAGGGAAAATGGAAAAAGGATGTGCCCAGGGGCCCCTGGCCCTGACTGCAAAAAATCCTTATATCGAAGGATGGACCCCACACCAAAGCTGTCCCCACCTCAAACTTGTGCTGCCCTGATAGACCCAAGGGAGCCCTACAAACTGACATCAGGAACCTGGACTGCTGAGTTTTCTTTCCAAGGAAAAATGGAAAAAGGATGTGCCCGGGGGCCCCTGGCCCTGACTGCAAAAAATCCTTATATCGAAGGATGGACCCCACACCAAAGTTGTCCCCACCTCAAACTTGTGCTGCCCTGATAGACCCAAGGGAGCCCTACAAACTGACATCAGGAACCTGGACTGCTGAGTTTTCTTTCCCAGGGAAAATGGAAAAAGGATGTGCCTAGGCGCCCCTGGCCCTGACTGCAAAAAATCCTTATATCGAAGGATGGACCCCACACCGAAGTTGTCCCCACCTCAAACTTGTGCTGCCCTGATAGACCCAAGGGAGCCCTACAAACTGACATCAGGAACCTGGACTGCTGAGTTTTCTTTCCCAGGGAAAATGACAAAAAGGATGTGCCCGGGGGCATCTGGCCCTGACTGCAAAAAATCCTTATATCGAAGGATGGACCCCACAACAAAGTTGTCCCCACCTCAAACTTGTGCTGCCCTGATAGACCCAAGGGAGCCCTACAAACTGACATCAGGAACCTGGACTGCTGAGTTTTCTTTCCCAGCGAAAATGGAAAAAGGATGTGCCCAGGGGCCCCTGGCCCTGGGTCTCTGGCCCTGACTGCAAAAAATCCTTATATCGAAGGATGGACCCCACACCGAAGTTGTCCCCACCTCAAACTTGTGCTGCCCTGATAGACCCAAGGGATCCCTACAAACTGACATCAGGAACCTGGACTGCTGAGTTTTCTTTCCCAGGGAAAATGGAAAAAGGATGTGCCCAGGGGCCCCTGGCCCTGGGCCCCTGGCCCTGACTGCAAAAATCCTTATATCGATGGATGGACCCCACACCAAAGTTGTCCCCACCTCAAACTTGTGCTGCCCTGATAGACCCAAGGGAGCCCTACAAACTGACATCAGGAACCTGGACTGCTGAGTTTTCTTTCCCAGGGAAAATGGAAAAAGGATGTGCCCAGGGGCCCCTGGCCCTGACTGCAAAAAATCCTTATATTGAAGGATGGACCCCACACCGAAGTTGTCCCCACCTCAAACTTGTGCTGCCCTGATAGACCCAAGGGAGCCCTACAAACTGACATCAGGAACCTGGACTGCTGAGTTTTCTTTCCCAGGGAAAATGGAAAAAGGATGTGCCCAGGGGCCCCTGGGCCTGGGCCCCTGGCCCTGACTGCAAAAATCCTTATATCGAAGGATGGACCCCACACCGAAGTTGTCCCCACCTCAAACATGTGCTGCCCTGATAGACCCAAGGGAGCCCTACAAACTGACATCAGGAACCTGGACTGCTGAGTTTTCTTTCCCAGGGAAAATGGAAAAAGGATGTGCCCAGGGGCCCCTGGCCCTGACTGCAAAAAATCCTTATATCGAAGGATGGACCCCACACCGAAGTTGTCCCCACCTCAAACTTGTGCTGCCCTGATAGACCCAAGGGAGCCCTACAAACTGACATCAGGAACCTGGACGGCTGAGTTTTCTTTCCCAGGGAAAATGGAAAAAGGATGTGCCCAGGGGCCCCTGGCCCTGGGCCCCTGGCCCTGACTGCAAAAATCCTTATATCGAAGGATGGACCCCACACCGGAGTTGTCCCCACCTCAAACTTGTGCTGCCCTGATAGACTCAAGGGAGCCCTACAAACTGACATCAGTAACCTGGACTGCTGAGTTTTCTTTCCCAGGGAAAATGGAAAAAGGTTGTGCCCAGGGGCCCCTGGCCCTGACTGCAAAAAATCCTTATATCGAAGGATGGACCCCACACCGAAGTTGTCCCCACCTCAAACTTGTGCTGCCCTGATAGACCCAAGGCAGCCCTACAAACTGACATCAGGAACCTGGACTGCTGAGTTTTCTTTCCCAGGGAAAATGGAAAAAGGATGTGCCCAGGGGCCCCTGGCCCTGACTGCAAAAAATCCTTATATCGAAGGATGGACCCCACACCAAAGCTGTCCCCACCTCAAACTTGTGCTGCCCTGATAGACCCAAGGGAGCCCTACAAACTGACATCAGGAACCTGGACTGCTGAGTTTTCTTTCCAAGGGAAAATGGAAAAAGGATGTGCCCGGGGGCCCCTGGCCCTGACTGCAAAAAATCCTTATATCGAAGGATGGACCCCACACCGAAGTTGTCCCCACCTCAAACTTGTGCTGCCCTGATAGACCCAAGGGAGCCCTACAAACTGACATCAGGAACCTGGACTGCTGAGTTTTCTTTCCCAGGGAAAATGGAAAAAGGATGTGCCTAGGCGCCCCTGGCCCTGACTGCAAAAAATCCTTATATCGAAGGATGGACCCCACACCGAAGTTGTCCCCACCTCAAACTTGTGCTGCCCTGATAGACCCAAGGGAGCCCTACAAACTGACATCAGGAACCTGGACTGCTGAGTTTTCTTTCCCAGGGAAAATGGAAAAAGGATGTGCCCGGGGGCCACTGGCCCTGGGTCCCTGGCCCTGACTGCAAAAAATCCTTATATCGAAGGATGGACCCCACACCGAAGTTGTCCCCACCTCAAACTTGTGCTGCCCTGATAGACCCAAGGCAGCCCTACAAACTGACATCAGGAACCTGGACTGCTGAGTTTTCTTTCCCAGGGAAAATGGAAAAAGGATGTGCCCAGGGGCCCCTGGCCCTGACTGCAAAAAATCCTTATATCGAAGGATGGACCCCACACCGAAGTTGTCCCCACCTCAAACTTGTGCTGCCCTGATAGACCCAAGGGAGCCCTACAAACTGACATCAGGAACCTGGACTGCTGAGTTTTCTTTCCCAGGGAAAATGGAAAAAGGATGTGCCCAGGGGCCCCTGGACCTGGGCCCCTGGCCCTGACTGCAAAAATCCTTATATCGAAGGATGGACCCCACACCGAAATTGTCCCCACCTCAAACTTGTGCTGCCCTGATAGACTCAAGGGAGCCCTACAAACTGACATCAGTAACCTGGACTGCTGAGTTTTCTTTCCCAGGGAAAATGGAAAAAGGTTGTGCCCAGGGGCCCCTGGCCCTGACTGCAAAAAATCCTTATATCGAAGGATGGACCCCACACCGAAGTTGTCCCCACCTCAAACTTGTGCTGCCCTGATAGACCCAAGGGAGCCCTACAAACTGACATCAGGAACCTGGACTGCTGAGTTTTCTTTCCAAGCGAAAATGGAAAAAGGATGTGCCTGGGGGCCCCTGGCCCTGACTGCAAAAAATCCTTATATCGAAGGATGGACCCCACACCAAAGTTGTCCCCACCTCAAACTTGTGCTGCCCTGATAGACCCAAGGGAGCCCTACAAACTGACATCAGGAACCTGGACTGCTGAGTTTTCTTTCCCAGGGAAAATGGAAAAAGGGTGTGCCCAGGGGCCCCTGGCCCTGGGTCCCTGGCCCTGACTGCAAAAAATCCTTATATCGAAGGATGGACCCCACACCAAAGTTGTCCCCACCTCAAACTTGTGCTGCCCTGATAGACCCAAGGGAGCCCTACAAACTGACATCAGGAACCTGGACTGCTGAGTTTTCTTTCCAAGCGAAAATGGAAAAAGGATGTGACCGGGAGCCCCTGGCCCTGACTGCAAAAAATCCTTATATCGAAGGATGGACCCCACACCAAAGTTGTCCCCACCTCAAACTTGTGCTGCCCTGATAGACCCAAGGGAGCCCTACAAACTGACATCAGGAACCTGGACTGCTGAGTTTTCTTTCCCAGGGAAAATGGAAAAAGGTTGTGCCTAGGGGCCCCTGGCCCTGACTGCAAAAAATCCTTATATCGAAGGATGGACCCCACACCGAAGTTGTCCCCACCTCAAACTTGTGCTGCCCTGATAGACCCAAGGGAGCCCTACAAACTGACATCAGGAACCTGGACTGCTGAGTTTTCTTTCCCAGGGAAAATGGAAAAAGGATGTGCCCAGGGGCCCCTGGCCCTGGGCCCCTGGCCCTGACTGCAAAAATCCTTATATCGAAGGATGGACCCCACACCGAAGTTGTCCCCACCTCAAACTTGTGCTGCCCTGATAGACTCAAGGGAGCCCTACAAACTGACATCAGGAACCTGGACTGCTGAGTTTTCTTTCCCAGGGAAAATGGAAAAAGGATGTGCCCAGGGGCCCCTGGCCCTGACTGCAAAAAATCCTTATATCGAAGGATGGACCCCACACCGAAGTTGTCCCCACCTCAAACTTGTGCTGCCCTGATAGACCCAAGGGAGCCCTACAAACTGACATCAGGAACCTGGACTGCTGAGTTTTCTTTCCCAGGGAAAATGGAAAAAGGATGTGCCCGGGGGCACCTGGCCCTGACTGCAAAAAATCCTTATATCGAAGGATGGACCCCACACCAAAGTTGTCCCCACCTCAAACTTGTGCTGCCCTGATAGACCCAAGGGAGCCCTACAAACTGACATCAGGAACCTGGACTGCTGAGTTTTCTTTCCCAGCGAAAATGGAAAAAGGATGTGCCCAGGGGCCCCTGGCCCTGGGCCCCTGGCCCTGACTGCAAAAAATCCTTATATCGAAGGATGGACCCCACACCGAAGTTGTCCCCACCTCAAACTTGTGCTGCCCTGATAGACCCAAGGGAGCCCTAAAAACTGACATCAGGAACCTGGACTGCTGAGTTTTCTTTCCCAGGGAAAATGGAAAAAGGATGTGCCCAGGGGCCCCTGGCCCTGACTGCAAAAAATCCTTATATCGAAGGATGGACCCCACACCAAAGCTGTCCCCACCTCAAACTTGTGCTGCCCTGATAGACCCAAGGGAGCCCTACAAACTGACATCAGGAACCTGGACTGCTGAGTTTTCTTTCCCAGGGAAAATGGAAAAAGGATGTGCCCAGGGGCCCCTGGCCCTGACTGCAAAAAATCCTTATATCGAAGGATGGACCCCACACCGAAGTTGTCCCCACCTCAAACTTGTGCTGCCCTGATAGACCCAAGGGAGCCCTACAAACTGACATCAGGAACCTGGACTGCTGAGTTTTCTTTCCCAGGGAAAATGGAAAAAGGATGTGCCCGGGGGCACCTGGCCCTGACTGCAAAAAATCCTTATATCGAAGGATGGACCCCACACCGAAGTTGTCCCCACCTCAAACTTGTGCTGCCCTGATAGACCCAAGGGAGCCCTACAAACTGACATCAGGAACCTGGACTGCTGAGTTTTCTTTCCCAGGGAAAATGGAAAAAGGATGTGCCTAGGCGCCCCTGGCCCTGACTGCAAAAAATCCTTATATCGAAGGATGGACCCCACACCGAAGTTGTCCCCACCTCAAACTTGTGCTGCCCTGATAGACCCAAGGGAGCCCTACAAACTGACATCAGGAACCTGGACTGCTGAGTTTTCTTTCCCAGGGAAAATGACAAAAAGTATGTGCCCGGGGGCATCTGGCCCTGACTGCAAAAAATCCTTATATCGAAGGATGGACCCCACAACAAAGTTGTCCCCACCTCAAACTTGTGCTGCCCTGATAGACCCAAGGGAGCCCTACAAACTGACATCAGGAACCTGGACTGCTGAGTTTTCTTTCCCAGGGTAAATGGAAAAAGGATGTGCCCAGGGGCCCCTGGCCCTGGGTCTCTGGCCCTGACTGCAAAAAATCCTTATATCGAAGGATGGACCCCACACCGAAGTTGTCCCCACCTCAAACTTGTGCTGCCCTGATAGACCCAAGGGATCCCTACAAACTGACATCAGGAACCTGGACTGCTGAGTTTTCTTTCCCAGGGAAAATGGAAAAAGGATGTGCCCAGGGGCCCCTGGCCCTGGGCCCCTGGCCCTGACTGCAAAAATCCTTATATCGATGGATGGACCCCACACCAAAGTTGTCCCCACCTCAAACTTGTGCTGCCCTGATAGACCCAAGGGAGCCCTACAAACTGACATCAGGAACCTGGACTGCTGAGTTTTCTTTCCCAGGGAAAATGGAAAAAGGATGTGCCCAGGGGCCCCTGGCCCTGACTGCAAAAAATCCTTATATTGAAGGATGGACCCCACACCGAAGTTGTCCCCACCTCAAACTTGTGCTGCCCTGATAGACCCAAGGGAGCCCTACAAACTGACATCAGGAACCTGGACTGCTGAGTTTTCTTTCCCAGGGAAAATGGAAAAAGGATGTGCCCAGGGGCCCCTGGGCCTGGGCCCCTGGCCCTGACTGCAAAAATCCTTATATCGAAGGATGGACCCCACACCGAAGTTGTCCCCACCTCAAACTTGTGCTGCCCTGATAGACCCAAGGGAGCCCTACAAACTGACATCAGGAACCTGGACTGCTGAGTTTTCTTTCCCAGGGAAAATGGAAAAAGGATGTGCCCAGGGGCCCCTGGCCCTGACTGCAAAAAATCCTTATATCGAAGGATGGACCCCACACCGAAGTTGTCCCCACCTCAAACTTGTGCTGCCCTGATAGACCCAAGGGAGCCCTACAAACTGACATCAGGAACCTGGACTGCTGAGTTTTCTTTCCAAGGGAAAATGGAAAAAGGATGTGCCCGGGGGCCCCTGGCCCTGACTGCAAAAAATCCTTATATCGAAGGATGGACCCCACACCAAAGTTGTCCCCACCTCAAACTTGTGCTGCCCTGATAGACCCAAGGGAGCCCTACAAACTGACATCAGGAACCTGGACTGCTGAGTTTTCTTTCCCAGGGAAAATGGAAAAAGGATGTGCCTAGGCGCCCCTGGCCCTGACTGCAAAAAATCCTTATATCGAAGGATGGACCCCACACCGAAGTTGTCCCCACCTCAAACTTGTGCTGCCCTGATAGACCCAAGGGAGCCCTACAAACTGACATCAGGAACCTGGACTGCTGAGTTTTCTTTCCCAGGGAAAATGGAAAAAGGATGTGCCCGGGGGCACCTGGCCCTGACTGCAAAAAATCCTTATATCGAAGGATGGACCCCACAACAAAGTTGTCCCCACCTCAAACTTGTGCTGCCCTGATAGACCCAAGGGAGCCCTACAAACTGACATCAGGAACCTGGACTGCTGAGTTTTCTTTCCAAGCGAAAATGGAAAAAGGATGTGCCCAGGGGCCCCTGGCCCTGGGTCTCTGGCCCTGACTGCAAAAAATCCTTATATCGAAGGATGGACCCCACACCGAAGTTGTCCCCACCTCAAACTTGTGCTGCCCTGATAGACCCAAGGGATCCCTACAAACTGACATCAGGAACCTGGACTGCTGAGTTTTCTTTCCCAGGGAAAATGGAAAAAGGATGTGCCCAGGGGCCCCTGGCCCTGGGCCCCTGGCCCTGACTGCAAAAATCCTTATATCGATGGATGGACCCCACACCAAAGTTGTCCCCACCTCAAACTTGTGCTGCCCTGATAGACCCAAGGGAGCCCTACAAACTGACATCAGGAACCTGGACTGCTGAGTTTTCTTTCCCAGGGAAAATGGAAAAAGGATGTGCCCAGGGGCCCCTGGCCCTGACTGCAAAAAATCCTTATATCGAAGGATGGACCCCACACCGAAGTTGTCCCCACCTCAAACTTGTGCTGCCCTGATAGACCCAAGGGAGCCCTACAAACTGACATCAGGAACCTGGACTGCTGAGTTTTCTTTCCCAGGGAAAATGGAAAAAGGTTGTGCCCAGGGGCCCCTGGGCCTGGGCCCCTGGCCCTGACTGCAAAAATCCTTATATCGAAGGATGGACCCCACACCGAAGTTGTCCCCACCTCAAACTTGTGCTGCCCTGATAGACCCAAGGGAGCCCTACAAACTGACATCAGGAACCTGGACTGCTGAGTTTTCTTTCCCAGGGAAAATGGAAAAAGGATGTGCCCAGGGGCCCCTGGCCCTGACTGCAAAAAATCCTTATATCGAAGGATGGACCCCACACCGAAGTTGTCCCCACCTCAAACTTGTGCTGCCCTGATAGACCCAAGGGAGCCCTACAAACTGACATCAGGAACCTGGACTGCTGAGTTTTCTTTCCCAGGGAAAATGGAAAAAGGATGTGCCCAGGGGCCCCTGGCCCTGGGCCCCTGGCCCTGACTGCAAAAATCCTTATATCGAAGGATGGACCCCACACCGGAGTTGTCCCCACCTCAAACTTGTGCTGCCCTGATAGACTCAAGGGAGCCCTACAAACTGACATCAGTAACCTGGACTGCTGAGTTTTCTTTCCCAGGGAAAATGGAAAAAGGTTGTGCCCAGGGGCCCCTGGCCCTGACTGCAAAAAATCCTTATATCGAAGGATGGACCCCACACCGAAGTTGTCCCCACCTCAAACTTGTGCTGCCCTGATAGACCCAAGGGAGCCCTACAAACTGACATCAGGAACCTGGACTGCTGAGTTTTCTTTCCCAGCGAAAATGGAAAAAGGATGTGCCCGGGGGCCCCTGGCCCTGACTGCAAAAAATCCTTATATCGAAGGATGGACCCCACACCGAAGTTGTCCCCACCTCAAACTTGTGCTGCCCTGATAGACCCAAGGGAGCCCTACAAACTGACATCAGGAACCTGGACTGCTGAGTTTTCTTTCCCAGGGAAAATGGAAAAAGGATGTGCCCAGGGGCCCCTGGCCCTGGGCCCCTGGCCCTGACTGCAAAAATCCTTATATCGATGGATGGACCCCACACCAAAGTTGTCCCCACCTCAAACTTGTGCTGCCCTGATAGACCCAAGGGAGCCCTACAAACTGACATCAGGAACCTGGACTGCTGAGTTTTCTTTCCCAGGGAAAATGGAAAAAGGATGTGCCCGGGGGCACCTGGCCCTGACTGCAAAAAATCCTTATATCGAAGGATGGACCCCACAACAAAGTTGTCCCCACCTCAAACTTGTGCTGCCCTGATAGACCCAAGGGAGCCCTACAAACTGACATCAGGAACCTGGACTGCTGAGTTTTCTTTCCCAGGGAAAATGGAAAAAGGATGTGCCCGGGGGCACCTGGCCCTGACTGCAAAAAATCCTTATATCGAAGGATGGACCCCACAACAAAGTTGTCCCCACCTCAAACTTGTGCTGCCCTGATAGACCCAAGGGAGCCCTACAAACTGACATCAGGAACCTGGACTGCTGAGTTTTCTTTCCCAGGGAAAATGGAAAAAGGATGTGCCCAGGGGCCCCTGGCCCTGGGTCTCTGGCCCTGACTGCAAAAAATCCTTATATCGAAGGATGGACCCCACACCGAAGTTGTCCCCACCTCAAACTTGTGCTGCCCTGATAGACCCAAGGGATCCCTACAAACTGACATCAGGAACCTGGACTGCTGAGTTTTCTTTCCCAGGGAAAATGGAAAAAGGATGTGCCCAGGGGCCCCTGGCCCTGGGCCCCTGGCCCTGACTGCAAAAATCCTTATATCGATGGATGGACCCCACACCAAAGTTGTCCCCACCTCAAACTTGTGCTGCCCTGATAGACCCAAGGGAGCCCTACAAACTGACATCAGGAACCTGGACTGCTGAGTTTTCTTTCCCAGGGAAAATGGAAAAAGGATGTGCCCAGGGGCACCTGGCCCTGACTGCAAAAAATCCTTATATCGAAGGATGGACCCCACAACAAAGTTGTCCCCACCTCAAACTTGTGCTGCCCTGATAGACCCAAGGGAGCCCTACAAACTGACATCAGGAACCTGGACTGCTGAGTTTTCTTTCCCAGGGAAAATGGAAAAAGGATGTGCCCGGGGGCACCTGGCCCTGACTGCAAAAAATCCTTATATCGAAGGATGGACCCCACAACAAAGTTGTCCCCACCTCAAACTTGTGCTGCCCTGATAGACCCAAGGGAGCCCTACAAACTGACATCAGGAACCTGGACTGCTGAGTTTTCTTTCCCAGGGAAAATGGAAAAAGGATGTGCCCAGGGGCCCCTGGCCCTGGGTCTCTGGCCCTGACTGCAAAAAAATCCTTATATCGAAGGATGGACCCCACACCGAAGTTGTCCCCACCTCAAACTTGTGCTGCCCTGATAGACCCAAGGGATCCCTACAAACTGACATCAGGAACCTGGACTGCTGAGTTTTCTTTCCCAGGGAAAATGGAAAAAGGATGTGCCCAGGGGCCCCTGGCCCTGGGTCTCTGGCCCTGACTGCAAAAAATCCTTATATCGAAGGATGGACCCCACACCGAAGTTGTCCCCACCTCAAACTTGTGCTGCCCTGATAGACCCAAGGGATCCCTACAAACTGACATCAGGAACCTGGACTGCTGAGTTTTCTTTCCCAGGGAAAATGGAAAAAGGATGTGCCCAGGGGCCCCTGGCCCTGGGCCCCTGGCCCTGACTGCAAAAATCCTTATATCGATGGATGGACCCCACACCAAAGTTGTCCCCACCTCAAACTTGTCCTGCCCTGATAGACCCAAGGGAGCCCTACAAACTGACATCAGGAACCTGGACTGCTGAGTTTTCTTTCCCAGGGAAAATGGAAAAAGGATGTGCCTAGGCGCCCCTGGCCCTGACTGCAAAAAATCCTTATATCGAAGGATGGACCCCACACCGAAGTTGTCCCCACCTCAAACTTGTGCTGCCCTGATAGACCCAAGGGAGCCCTACAAACTGACATCAGGAACCTGGACTGCTGAGTTTTCTTTCCCAGGGAAAATGGAAAAAGGATGTGCCCAGGGGCCCCTGGGCCTGGGCCCCTGGCCCTGACTGCAAAAATCCTTATATCGATGGATGGACCCCACACCAAAGTTGTCCCCACCTCAAACTTGTGCTGCCCTGATAGACCCAAGGGAGCCCTACAAACTGACATCAGGAACCTGGACTGCTGAGTTTTCTTTCCCAGGGAAAATGGAAAAAGGATGTGCCCGGGGGCACCTGGCCCTGACTGCAAAAAATCCTTATATCGAAGGATGGACCCCACAACAAAGTTGTCCCCACCTCAAACTTGTGCTGCCCTGATAGACCCAAGGGAGCCCTACAAACTGACATCAGGAACCTGGACTGCTGAGTTTTCTTTCCCAGGGAAAATGGAAAAAGGATGTGCCCGGGGGCACCTGGCCCTGACTGCAAAAAATCCTTATATCGAAGGATGGACCCCACAACAAAGTTGTCCCCACCTCAAACTTGTGCTGCCCTGATAGACCCAAGGGAGCCCTACAAACTGACATCAGGAACCTGGACTGCTGAGTTTTCTTTCCCAGGGAAAATGGAAAAAGGATGTGCCCAGGGGCCCCTGGCCCTGGGTCTCTGGCCCTGACTGCAAAAAATCCTTATATCGAAGGATGGACCCCACACCGAAGTTGTCCCCACCTCAAACTTGTGCTGCCCTGATAGACCCAAGGGATCCCTACAAACTGACATCAGGAACCTGGACTGCTGAGTTTTCTTTCCCAGGGAAAATGGAAAAAGGATGTGCCCAGGGGCCCCTGGCCCTGGGCCCCTGGCCCTGACTGCAAAAATCCTTATATCGATGGATGGACCCCACACCAAAGTTGTCCCCACCTCAAACTTGTGCTGCCCTGATAGACCCAAGGGAGCCCTACAAACTGACATCAGGAACCTGGACTGCTGAGTTTTCTTTCCCAGGGAAAATGGAAAAAGGATGTGCCTAGGCGCCCCTGGCCCTGACTGCAAAAAATCCTTATATCGAAGGATGGACCCCACACCGAAGTTGTCCCCACCTCAAACTTGTGCTGCCCTGATAGACCCAAGGGAGCCCTACAAACTGACATCAGGAACCTGGACTGCTGAGTTTTCTTTCCCAGGGAAAATGGAAAAAGGATGTGCCCAGGGGCCCCTGGGCCTGGGCCCCTGGCCCTGACTGCAAAAATCCTTATATCGAAGGATGGACCCCACACCGAAGTTGTCCCCACCTCAAACTTGTGCTGCCCTGATAGACCCAAGGGAGCCCTACAAACTGACATCAGGAACCTGGACTGCTGAGTTTTCTTTCCCAGGGAAAATGGAAAAAGGATGTGCCCAGGGGCCCCTGGCCCTGACTGCAAAAAATCCTTATATCGAAGGATGGACCCCACACCGAAGTTGTCCCCACCTCAAACTTGTGCTGCCCTGATAGACCCAAGGGAGCCCTACAAACTGACATCAGGAACCTGGACTGCTGAGTTTTCTTTCCCAGGGAAAATGGAAAAAGGATGTGCCCAGGGGCCCCTGGCCCTGGGCCCCTGGCCCTGACTGCAAAAATCCTTATATCGAAGGATGGACCCCACACCGGAGTTGTCCCCACCTCAAACTTGTGCTGCCCTGATAGACTCAAGGGAGCCCTACAAACTGACATCAGTAACCTGGACTGCTGAGTTTTCTTTCCCAGGGAAAATGGAAAAAGGATGTGCCCAGGGGCCCCTGGCCCTGACTGCAAAAAATCCTTATATCGAAGGATGGACCCCACACCAAAGTTGTCCCCACCTCAAACTTGTGCTGCCCTGATAGACCCAAGGGAGCCCTACAAACTGACATCAGGAACCTGGACTGCTGAGTTTTCTTTCCCAGGGAAAATGGAAAAAGGATGTGCCTAGGCGCCCCTGGCCCTGACTGCAAAAAATCCTTATATCGAAGGATGGACCCCACACCGAAGTTGTCCCCACCTCAAACTTGTGCTGCCCTGATAGACCCAAGGGAGCCCTACAAACTGACATCAGGAACCTGGACTGCTGAGTTTTCTTTCCCAGGGAAAATGGAAAAAGGATGTGCCCGGGGGCACCTGGCCCTGACTGCAAAAAATCCTTATATCGAAGGATGGAGCCCACAACAAAGTTGTCCCCACCTCAAACTTGTGCTGCCCTGATAGACCCAAGGGAGCCCTACAAACTGACATCAGGAACCTGGACTGCTGAGTTTTCTTTCCCAGGGAAAATGGAAAAAGGATGTGCCCAGGGGCCCCTGGCCCTGGGTCTCTGGCCCTGACTGCAAAAAATCCTTATATCGAAGGATGGACCCCACACCGAAGTTGTCCCCACCTCAAACTTGTGCTGCCCTGATAGACCCAAGGGATCCCTACAAACTGACATCAGGAACCTGGACTGCTGAGTTTTCTTTCCCAGGGAAAATGGAAAAAGGATGTGCCCAGGGGCCCCTGGCCCTGGGCCCCTGGCCCTGACTGCAAAAATCCTTATATCGATGGATGGACCCCACACCAAAGTTGTCCCCACCTCAAACTTGTGCTGCCCTGATAGACCCAAGGGAGCCCTACAAACTGACATCAGGAACCTGGACTGCTGAGTTTTCTTTCCCAGGGAAAATGGAAAAAGGATGTGCCCAGGGGCCCCTGGCCCTGACTGCAAAAAATCCTTATATCGAAGGATGGACCCCACACCGAAGTTGTCCCCACCTCAAACTTGTGCTGCCCTGATAGACCCAAGGGAGCCCTACAAACTGACATCAGGAACCTGGACTGCTGAGTTTTCTTTCCCAGGGAAAATGGAAAAAGGATGTGCCCAGGGGCCCCTGGGCCTGGGCCCCTGGCCCTGACTGCAAAAATCCTTATATCGAAGGATGGACCCCACACCGAAGTTGTCCCCACCTCAAACTTGTGCTGCCCTGATAGACCCAAGGGAGCCCTACAAACTGACATCAGGAACCTGGACTGCTGAGTTTTCTTTCCCAGGGAAAATGGAAAAAGGATGTGCCCAGGGGCCCCTGGCCCTGACTGCAAAAAATCCTTATATCGAAGGATGGACCCCACACCGAAGTTGTCCCCACCTCAAACTTGTGCTGCCCTGATAGACCCAAGGGAGCCCTACAAACTGACATCAGGAACCTGGACTGCTGAGTTTTCTTTCCCAGCGAAAATGGAAAAAGGATGTGACCGGGAGCCCCTGGCCCTGACTGCAAAAAATCCTTATATCGAAGGATGCACCCCACACCAAAGTTGTCCCCACCTCAAACTTGTGCTGCCCTGATACACCCAAGGGAGCCCTACAAACTGACATCAGGAACCTGGACTGCTGAGTTTTCTTTCCCAGGGAAAATGGAAAAAGGATGTGCCCAGGGGCCCCTGGCCCTGGGCCCCTGGCCCTGACTGCAAAAATCCTTATATCGAAGGATGGACCCCACACCAAAGTTGTCCCCACCTCAAACTTGTGCTGCCCTGATAGACCCAAGGGAGCCCTACAAACTGACATCAGGAACCTGGACTGCTGAGTTTTCTTTCCCAGGGAAAATGGAAAAAGGTTGTGCCTAGGGGCCCCTGGCCCTGACTGCAAAAAATCCTTATATCGAAGGATGGACCCCACACCGAAGTTGTCCCCACCTCAAACTTGTGCTGCCCTGATAGACCCAAGGGAGCCCTACAAAGTGACATCAGGAACCTGGACTGCTGAGTTTTCTTTCCCAGGGAAAATGGAAAAAGGATGTGCCCAGGGGCCCCTGGCCCTGGGCCCCTGGCCCTGACTGCAAAAATCCTTATATCGAAGGATGGACCCCACACCGCAGTTGTCCCCACCTCAAACTTGTGCTGCCCTGATAGACTCAAGGGAGCCCTACAAACTGACATCAGGAACCTGGACTGCTGAGTTTTCTTTCCCAGCGAAAATGGAAAAAGAATGTGCCCAGGGGCCCCTGGCCCTGACTGCAAAGAATCCTTATATCGAAGGATGGACCCCACACCGAAGTTGTCCCCACCTCAAACTTGTGCTGCCCTGATAGACCCAAGGCAGCCCTACAAACTGACATCAGGAACCTGGACTGCTGAGTTTTCTTTCCCAGGGAAAATGGAAAAAGGATGTGCCCAGGGGCCGCTGGCCCTGACTGCAAAAAATCCTTATATCGAAGGATGGACCCCACACCAAAGTTGTCCCCACCTCAAACTTGTGCTGCCCTGATAGACCCAAGGGAGCCCTACAAACTGACATCAGGAACCTGGACTGCTGAGTTTTCTTTCCCAGGGAAAATGGAAAAAGGATGTGCCCAGGGGCCCCTGGCCCTGGGCCCCTGGCCCTGACTGCAAAAATCCTTATATCGAAGGATGGACCCCACACCAAAGTTGTCCCCACCTCAAACTTGTGCTGCCCTGATAGACCCAAGGGATCCCTACAAACTGACATCAGGAACCTGGACTGCTGAGTTTTCTTTCCCAGGGAAAATGGAAAAAGGATGTGCCCAGGGGCCCCTGGCCCTGACTGCAAAAAATCCTTATATCGAAGGATGGACCCCACACCGAAGTTGTCCCCACCTCAAACTTGTGCTGCCCTGATAGACCCAAGGGAGCCCTACAAACTGACATCAGGAACCTGGACTGCTGAGTTTTCTTTCCCAGGGAAAATGGAAAAAGGATGTGCCCAGGGGCCCCTGGGCCTGGGCCCCTGGCCCTGACTGCAAAAATCCTTATATCGAAGGATGGACCCCACACCGAAGTTGTCCCCACCTCAAACTTGTGCTGCCCTGATAGACCCAAGGGAGCCCTACAAACTGACATCAGGAACCTGGACTGCTGAGTTTTCTTTCCCAGGGAAAATGGAAAAAGGATGTGCCCAGGGGCCCCTGGCCCTGACTGCAAAAAATCCTTATATCGAAGGATGGACCCCACACCGAAGTTGTCCCCACCTCAAACTTGTGCTGCCCTGATAGACCCAAGGGAGCCCTACAAACTGACATCAGGAACCTGGACTGCTGAGTTTTCTTTCCCAGGGAAAATGGAAAAAGGATGTGCCTAGGGGCCCCTGGCCCTGACTGCAAAAAATCCTTATATCAAAGGATGGACCCCACACCGAAGTTGTCCCCACCTCAAACTTGTGCTGCCCTGATAGGATCAAGGGAGCCCTACAAACTGACATCTGTAACCTGGACTGCTGAGTTTTCTTTCCAAGCGAAAATAGAAAAAGGATGTGCCCGGGGGCCCCTGGCCCTGACTGCAAAAAATCCTTATATCGAAGGATGGACCCCACACCAAAGTTGTCCCCACCTCAAACTTGTGCTGCCCTGATAGACCCAAGGGAGCCCTACAAACTGACATCAGGAACCTGGACTGGTGAGTTTTATTTCCCAGGGAAAATGGAAAAAGGATGTGCCCAGGGGCCCCTGGCCCTGGGCCCCTGGCCCTGACTGCAAAAAATCCTTATATCGAAGGATGGACCCCACACCAAAGTTGTCCCCACCTCAAACTTGTGCTGCCCTGATAGACCCAAGGGAGCCCTACAAACTGACATCAGGAACCTGGACTGCTGAGTTTTCTTTCCCAGCGAAAATGGCCAAAGGATGTGCCCAGGGGCCCCTGGCCCTGACTGCAAAAATCCATATATCGAAGGATGGACCCCACACCGAAGTTGTCCACACCTCAAACTTGTGCTGCCCTGATAGACCCAAGGGAGCCCTACAAACTGACATCAGGAACCTGGACTGCTGAGTTTTCTTTCCCAGGGAAAATGGAAAAAGGATGTGCCCAGGGGCCCCTGGCCCTGGGCCCCTGGCCCTGACTGCAAAAATCCTTATATCGAAGGATGGACCCCACACCAAAGTTGTCCCCACCTCAAACTTGTGCTGCCCTGATAGACCCAAGGGAGCCCTACAAACTGACATCAGGAACCTGGACTACTGAGTTTTCTTTCCAAGCAAAAATGGAAAAAGGATGTGCCCGGGGGCCCCTGGCCCTGACTGCAAAAAATCCTTATATCGAAGGATGGACCCCACACCAAAGTTGTCCCCACCTCAAACTTGTGCTGCCCTGATAGACCCAAGGGAGCCCTACAAACTTACATCAGGAACCTGGACTGCTGAGTTTTCTTTCCCAGGGAAAATGGCCAAAGGATGTGCCCATGGGTCCCTGGCCCTGACTGCAAAAAATCCTTATATCGAAGGATGGACCCCACACCAAAGTTGTCCCCACCTCAAACTTGTGCTGCCCTGATAGACCCAAGGCAGCCCTACAAACTGACATCAGGAACCTGGACTGCTGAGTTTTCTTTCCCAGGGAAAATGCCCAAAGGATGTGCCCAGGGGCCCCTGGCCCTGACTGCAAAAAATCCTTATATCGAAGGATGGACCCCACACCAAAGTTGTCCCCACCTCAAACTTGTGCTGCCCTGATACACCCAAGGGAGCCCTACAAACTGACATCAGGAACCTGGACTGGTGAGTTTTCTTTCCCAGGGAAAATGGAAAAAGGATGTGCCCAGGGGCCCCTGGCCCTGGGTCCCTGGCCCTGACTGCAAAAAATCATTATATCGAAGGATGGACCCCACACCAAAGTTGTCCCCACCTCAAACTTGTGCTGCCCTGATAGACCCAAGGGAGCCCTACAAACTGACATCAGGAACCTGGACTGCTGAGTTTTCTTTCCAAGCGAAAATGGAAAAAGGATGTGCCCGGGGGCACCTGGCCCTGACTGCATAAAATCCTTATATCGAAGGATGGACCCCACACCGAAGTTGTCCCCACCTCAAACTTGTGCTGCCCTGAAAGACCCAAGGGAGCCCTACAAACTGACATCAGGAACCTGGACTGCTGAGTTTTCTTTCCCAGGGAAAATGGAAAAAGGTTGTGCCCAGGGGCCCCTGGCCCTGACTGCAAAAAATCCTTATATCGAAGGATGGACCCCACACCAAAGCTGTCCCCACCTCAAACTTGTGCTGCCCTGATAGACCCAAGGGAGCCCTACAAAGTGACATCAGGAACCTGGACTGCTGAGTTTTCTTTCCAAGCGAAAATGGAAAAAGGATGTGCCCGGGGGCCCCTGGCCCTGACTGCAAAAAATCCTTATATCGAAGGATGGACCCCACACCAAAGTTGTCCCCACCTCAAACTTGTGCTGCCCTGATAGACTCAAGGGAGCCCTACAAACTGACATCAGGAACCTGGACTGCTGAGTTTTCTTTCCCAGGGAAAATGGCCAAAGGATGTGCCCAGGGGCCCCTGGCCCTGACTGCAAAAAATCCTTATATCGAAGGATGGACCCCACACCGAAGTTGTCCCCACCTCAAACTTGTGCTGCCCTGATACACCCAAGGGAGCCCTACAAACTGACATCAGGAACCTGGACTGGTGAGTTTTCTTTCCCAGGGAAAATGGAAAAAGGATGTGCCCAGGGGCCCCTGGCCCTGGGTCCCTGGCCCTGACTGCAAAAAATCCTTATATCGAAGGATGGACCCCACACCAAATTTGTCCCCACCTCAAACTTGTGCTGCCCTGATAGACCCAAGGCAGCCCTACAAACTGACATCAGGAACCTGGACTGCTGAGTTTTCTTTCCCAGGGAAAATGGAAAAAGGATGTGCCCAGGGGCCCCTGGCCCTGACTGCAAAAAATCCTTATATCGAAGGATGGACCCCACACCGAAGTTGTCCCCACCTCAAACTTGTGCTGCCCTGATAGACTCAAGGGAGCCCTACAAACTGACATCAGGAACCTGGACTGCTGAGTTTTCTTTCCCAGGGAAAATGGAAAAAGGATGTGCCCAGGGGCCCCTGGCCCTGGGTCCCTGGCCCTGACTGCAAAAAATCCTTATATCGAAGGATGGACCCCACACCGAAGTTGTCCCCACCTCAAACTTGTGCTGCCCTGATAGACCCAAGGCAGCCCTACAAACTGACATCAGGAACCTGGACTGCTGAGTTTTCTTTCCCAGGGAAAATGGAAAAAGGATGTGCCCAGGGGCCCCTGGCCCTGACTGCAAAAAATCCTTATATCGAAGGATGGACCCCACACCGAAGTTGTCCCCACCTCAAACTTGTGCTGCCCTGATAGACCCAAGGGAGCCCTACAAACTGACATCAGGAACCTGGACTGCTGAGTTTTCTTTCCCAGGGAAAATGGAAAAAGGATGTGCCCAGGGGCCCCTGGACCTGGGCCCCTGGCCCTGACTGCAAAAATCCTTATATCGAAGGATGGACCCCACACCGAAATTGTCCCCACCTCAAACTTGTGCTGCCCTGATAGACTCAAGGGAGCCCTACAAACTGACATCAGTAACCTGGACTGCTGAGTTTTCTTTCCCAGGGAAAATGGAAAAAGGTTGTGCCCAGGGGCCCCTGGCCCTGACTGCAAAAAATCCTTATATCGAAGGATGGACCCCACACCGAAGTTGTCCCCACCTCAAACTTGTGCTGCCCTGATAGACCCAAGGGAGCCCTACAAACTGACATCAGGAACCTGGACTGCTGAGTTTTCTTTCCCAGGGAAAATGGAAAAAGGTTGTGCCTAGGGGCCCCTGGCCCTGACTGCAAAAAATCCTTATATCGAAGGATGTACCCCACACCGAAGTTGTCCCCACCTCAAACTTGTGCTGCCCTGATAGACCCAAGGGAGCCCTACAAACTGACATCAGGAACCTGGACTGCTGAGTTTTCTTTCCCAGCGAAAATGGAAAAAGGATGTGCCCAGGGGCCCCTGGCCCTGGGCCCCTGGCCCTGACTGCAAAAAATCCTTATATCGAAGGATGGACCCCACACCGAAGTTGTCCCCACCTCAAACTTGTGCTGCCCTGATAGACCCAAGGGAGCCCTACAAACTGACATCAGGAACCTGGACTGCTGAGTTTTCTTTCCCAGGGAAAATGGAAAAAGGATGTGCCCAGGGGCCCCTGGCCCTGACTGCAAAAAATCCTTATATCGAAGGATGGACCCCACACCGAAGTTGTCCCCACCTCAAACTTGTGCTGCCCTGATAGACCCAAGGGAGCCCTACAAACTGACATCAGGAACCTGGACTGCTGAGTTTTCTTTCCCAGGGAAAATGGAAAAAGGATGTGCCCGGGGGCACCTGGCCCTGACTGCAAAAAATCCTTATATCGAAGGATGGACCCCACACCAAAGTTGTCCCCACCTCAAACTTGTGCTGCCCTGATAGACCCAAGGGAGCCCTACAAACTGACATCAGGAACCTGGACTGCTGAGTTTTCTTTCCCAGGGAAAATGGAAAAAGGATGTGCCCAGGGGCCCCTGGCCCTGGGCCCCTGGCCCTGACTGCAAAAAATCCTTATATCGAAGGATGGACCCCACACCGAAGTTGTCCCCACCTCAAACTTGTGCTGCCCTGATAGACCCAAGGGAGCCCTACAAACTGACATCAGGAACCTGGACTGCTGAGTTTTCTTTCCCAGGGAAAATGGAAAAAGGATGTGCCCAGGGGCCCCTGGCCCTGACTGCAAAAAATCCTTATATCGAAGGATGGACCCCACACCAAAGCTGTCCCCACCTCAAACTTGTGCTGCCCTGATAGACCCAAGGGAGCCCTACAAACTGACATCAGGAACCTGGACTGCTGAGTTTTCTTTCCAAGGAAAAATGGAAAAAGGATGTGCCCGGGGGCCCCTGGCCCTGACTGCAAAAAATCCTTATATCGAAGGATGGACCCCACACCAAAGTTGTCCCCACCTCAAACTTGTGCTGCCCTGATAGACCCAAGGGAGCCCTACAAACTGACATCAGGAACCTGGACTGCTGAGTTTTCTTTCCCAGGGAAAATGGAAAAAGGATGTGCCTAGGCGCCCCTGGCCCTGACTGCAAAAAATCCTTATATCGAAGGATGGACCCCACACCGAAGTTGTCCCCACCTCAAACTTGTGCTGCCCTGATAGACCCAAGGGAGCCCTACAAACTGACATCAGGAACCTGGACTGCTGAGTTTTCTTTCCCAGGGAAAATGACAAAAAGGATGTGCCCGGGGGCATCTGGCCCTGACTGCAAAAAATCCTTATATCGAAGGATGGACCCCACAACAAAGTTGTCCCCACCTCAAACTTGTGCTGCCCTGATAGACCCAAGGGAGCCCTACAAACTGACATCAGGAACCTGGACTGCTGAGTTTTCTTTCCCAGCGAAAATGGAAAAAGGATGTGCCCAGGGGCCCCTGGCCCTGGGTCTCTGGCCCTGACTGCAAAAAATCCTTATATCGAAGGATGGACCCCACACCGAAGTTGTCCCCACCTCAAACTTGTGCTGCCCTGATAGACCCAAGGGATCCCTACAAACTGACATCAGGAACCTGGACTGCTGAGTTTTCTTTCCCAGGGAAAATGGAAAAAGGATGTGCCCAGGGGCCCCTGGCCCTGGGCCCCTGGCCCTGACTGCAAAAATCCTTATATCGATGGATGGACCCCACACCAAAGTTGTCCCCACCTCAAACTTGTGCTGCCCTGATAGACCCAAGGGAGCCCTACAAACTGACATCAGGAACCTGGACTGCTGAGTTTTCTTTCCCAGGGAAAATGGAAAAAGGATGTGCCCAGGGGCCCCTGGCCCTGACTGCAAAAAATCCTTATATTGAAGGATGGACCCCACACCGAAGTTGTCCCCACCTCAAACTTGTGCTGCCCTGATAGACCCAAGGGAGCCCTACAAACTGACATCAGGAACCTGGACTGCTGAGTTTTCTTTCCCAGGGAAAATGGAAAAAGGATGTGCCCAGGGGCCCCTGGGCCTGGGCCCCTGGCCCTGACTGCAAAAATCCTTATATCGAAGGATGGACCCCACACCGAAGTTGTCCCCACCTCAAACATGTGCTGCCCTGATAGACCCAAGGGAGCCCTACAAACTGACATCAGGAACCTGGACTGCTGAGTTTTCTTTCCCAGGGAAAATGGAAAAAGGATGTGCCCAGGGGCCCCTGGCCCTGACTGCAAAAAATCCTTATATCGAAGGATGGACCCCACACCGGAGTTGTCCCCACCTCAAACTTGTGCTGCCCTGATAGACTCAAGGGAGCCCTACAAACTGACATCAGTAACCTGGACGGCTGAGTTTTCTTTCCCAGGGAAAATGGAAAAAGGTTGTGCCCAGGGGCCCCTGGCCCTGACTGCAAAAAATCCTTATATCGAAGGATGGACCCCACACCGAAGTTGTCCCCACCTCAAACTTGTGCTGCCCTGATAGACCCAAGGCAGCCCTACAAACTGACATCAGGAACCTGGACTGCTGAGTTTTCTTTCCCAGGGAAAATGGAAAAAGGATGTGCCCAGGGGCCCCTGGCCCTGACTGCAAAAAATCCTTATATCGAAGGATGGACCCCACACCAAAGCTGTCCCCACCTCAAACTTGTGCTGCCCTGATAGACCCAAGGGAGCCCTACAAACTGACATCAGGAACCTGGACTGCTGAGTTTTCTTTCCAAGGGAAAATGGAAAAAGGATGTGCCCGGGGGCCCCTGGCCCTGACTGCAAAAAATCCTTATATCGAAGGATGGACCCCACACCGAAGTTGTCCCCACCTCAAACTTGTGCTGCCCTGATAGACCCAAGGGAGCCCTACAAACTGACATCAGGAACCTGGACTGCTGAGTTTTCTTTCCCAGGGAAAATGGAAAAAGGATGTGCCTAGGCGCCCCTGGCCCTGACTGCAAAAAATCCTTATATCGAAGGATGGACCCCACACCGAAGTTGTCCCCACCTCAAACTTGTGCTGCCCTGATAGACCCAAGGGAGCCCTACAAACTGACATCAGGAACCTGGACTGCTGAGTTTTCTTTCCCAGGGAAAATGGAAAAAGGATGTGCCCGGGGGCCACTGGCCCTGGGTCCCTGGCCCTGACTGCAAAAAATCCTTATATCGAAGGATGGACCCCACACCGAAGTTGTCCCCACCTCAAACTTGTGCTGCCCTGATAGACCCAAGGCAGCCCTACAAACTGACATCAGGAACCTGGACTGCTGAGTTTTCTTTCCCAGGGAAAATGGAAAAAGGATGTGCCCAGGGGCCCCTGGCCCTGACTGCAAAAAATCCTTATATCGAAGGATGGACCCCACACCGAAGTTGTCCCCACCTCAAACTTGTGCTGCCCTGATAGACCCAAGGGAGCCCTACAAACTGACATCAGGAACCTGGACTGCTGAGTTTTCTTTCCCAGGGAAAATGGAAAAAGGATGTGCCCAGGGGCCCCTGGACCTGGGCCCCTGGCCCTGACTGCAAAAATCCTTATATCGAAGGATGGACCCCACACCGAAATTGTCCCCACCTCAAACTTGTGCTGCCCTGATAGACTCAAGGGAGCCCTACAAACTGACATCAGTAACCTGGACTGCTGAGTTTTCTTTCCCAGGGAAAATGGAAAAAGGTTGTGCCCAGGGGCCCCTGGCCCTGACTGCAAAAAATCCTTATATCGAAGGATGGACCCCACACCGAAGTTGTCCCCACCTCAAACTTGTGCTGCCCTGATAGACCCAAGGGAGCCCTACAAACTGACATCAGGAACCTGGACTGCTGAGTTTTCTTTCCAAGCGAAAATGGAAAAAGGATGTGCCTGGGGGCCCCTGGCCCTGACTGCAAAAAATCCTTATATCGAAGGATGGACCCCACACCAAAGTTGTCCCCACCTCAAACTTGTGCTGCCCTGATAGACCCAAGGGAGCCCTACAAACTGACATCAGGAACCTGGACTGCTGAGTTTTCTTTCCCAGGGAAAATGGAAAAAGGGTGTGCCCAGGGGCCCCTGGCCCTGGGTCCCTGGCCCTGACTGCAAAAAATCCTTATATCGAAGGATGGACCCCACACCAAAGTTGTCCCCACCTCAAACTTGTGCTGCCCTGATAGACCCAAGGGAGCCCTACAAACTGACATCAGGAACCTGGACTGCTGAGTTTTCTTTCCAAGCGAAAATGGAAAAAGGATGTGACCGGGAGCCCCTGGCCCTGACTGCAAAAAATCCTTATATCGAAGGATGGACCCCACACCAAAGTTGTCCCCACCTCAAACTTGTGCTGCCCTGATAGACCCAAGGGAGCCCTACAAACTGACATCAGGAACCTGGACTGCTGAGTTTTCTTTCCCAGGGAAAATGGAAAAAGGTTGTGCCTAGGGGCCCCTGGCCCTGACTGCAAAAAATCCTTATATCGAAGGATGGACCCCACACCGAAGTTGTCCCCACCTCAAACTTGTGCTGCCCTGATAGACCCAAGGGAGCCCTACAAACTGACATCAGGAACCTGGACTGCTGAGTTTTCTTTCCCAGGGAAAATGGAAAAAGGATGTGCCCAGGGGCCCCTGGCCCTGGGCCCCTGGCCCTGACTGCAAAAATCCTTATATCGAAGGATGGACCCCACACCGAAGTTGTCCCCACCTCAAACTTGTGCTGCCCTGATAGACTCAAGGGAGCCCTACAAACTGACATCAGGAACCTGGACTGCTGAGTTTTCTTTCCCAGGGAAAATGGAAAAAGGATGTGCCCAGGGGCCCCTGGCCCTGACTGCAAAAAATCCTTATATCGAAGGATGGACCCCACACCGAAGTTGTCCCCACCTCAAACTTGTGCTGCCCTGATAGACCCAAGGGAGCCCTACAAACTGACATCAGGAACCTGGACTGCTGAGTTTTCTTTCCCAGGGAAAATGGAAAAAGGATGTGCCCGGGGGCACCTGGCCCTGACTGCAAAAAATCCTTATATCGAAGGATGGACCCCACACCAAAGTTGTCCCCACCTCAAACTTGTGCTGCCCTGATAGACCCAAGGGAGCCCTACAAACTGACATCAGGAACCTGGACTGCTGAGTTTTCTTTCCCAGCGAAAATGGAAAAAGGATGTGCCCAGGGGCCCCTGGCCCTGGGCCCCTGGCCCTGACTGCAAAAAATCCTTATATCGAAGGATGGACCCCACACCGAAGTTGTCCCCACCTCAAACTTGTGCTGCCCTGATAGACCCAAGGGAGCCCTAAAAACTGACATCAGGAACCTGGACTGCTGAGTTTTCTTTCCCAGGGAAAATGGAAAAAGGATGTGCCCAGGGGCCCCTGGCCCTGACTGCAAAAAATCCTTATATCGAAGGATGGACCCCACACCAAAGCTGTCCCCACCTCAAACTTGTGCTGCCCTGATAGACCCAAGGGAGCCCTACAAACTGACATCAGGAACCTGGACTGCTGAGTTTTCTTTCCCAGGGAAAATGGAAAAAGGATGTGCCCAGGGGCCCCTGGCCCTGACTGCAAAAAATCCTTATATCGAAGGATGGACCCCACACCGAAGTTGTCCCCACCTCAAACTTGTGCTGCCCTGATAGACCCAAGGGAGCCCTACAAACTGACATCAGGAACCTGGACTGCTGAGTTTTCTTTCCCAGGGAAAATGGAAAAAGGATGTGCCCGGGGGCACCTGGCCCTGACTGCAAAAAATCCTTATATCGAAGGATGGACCCCACACCGAAGTTGTCCCCACCTCAAACTTGTGCTGCCCTGATAGACCCAAGGGAGCCCTACAAACTGACATCAGGAACCTGGACTGCTGAGTTTTCTTTCCCAGGGAAAATGGAAAAAGGATGTGCCTAGGCGCCCCTGGCCCTGACTGCAAAAAATCCTTATATCGAAGGATGGACCCCACACCGAAGTTGTCCCCACCTCAAACTTGTGCTGCCCTGATAGACCCAAGGGAGCCCTACAAACTGACATCAGGAACCTGGACTGCTGAGTTTTCTTTCCCAGGGAAAATGACAAAAAGTATGTGCCCGGGGGCATCTGGCCCTGACTGCAAAAAATCCTTATATCGAAGGATGGACCCCACAACAAAGTTGTCCCCACCTCAAACTTGTGCTGCCCTGATAGACCCAAGGGAGCCCTACAAACTGACATCAGGAACCTGGACTGCTGAGTTTTCTTTCCCAGGGTAAATGGAAAAAGGATGTGCCCAGGGGCCCCTGGCCCTGGGTCTCTGGCCCTGACTGCAAAAAATCCTTATATCGAAGGATGGACCCCACACCGAAGTTGTCCCCACCTCAAACTTGTGCTGCCCTGATAGACCCAAGGGATCCCTACAAACTGACATCAGGAACCTGGACTGCTGAGTTTTCTTTCCCAGGGAAAATGGAAAAAGGATGTGCCCAGGGGCCCCTGGCCCTGGGCCCCTGGCCCTGACTGCAAAAATCCTTATATCGATGGATGGACCCCACACCAAAGTTGTCCCCACCTCAAACTTGTGCTGCCCTGATAGACCCAAGGGAGCCCTACAAACTGACATCAGGAACCTGGACTGCTGAGTTTTCTTTCCCAGGGAAAATGGAAAAAGGATGTGCCCAGGGGCCCCTGGCCCTGACTGCAAAAAATCCTTATATTGAAGGATGGACCCCACACCGAAGTTGTCCCCACCTCAAACTTGTGCTGCCCTGATAGACCCAAGGGAGCCCTACAAACTGACATCAGGAACCTGGACTGCTGAGTTTTCTTTCCCAGGGAAAATGGAAAAAGGATGTGCCCAGGGGCCCCTGGGCCTGGGCCCCTGGCCCTGACTGCAAAAATCCTTATATCGAAGGATGGACCCCACACCGAAGTTGTCCCCACCTCAAACTTGTGCTGCCCTGATAGACCCAAGGGAGCCCTACAAACTGACATCAGGAACCTGGACTGCTGAGTTTTCTTTCCCAGGGAAAATGGAAAAAGGATGTGCCCAGGGGCCCCTGGCCCTGACTGCAAAAAATCCTTATATCGAAGGATGGACCCCACACCGAAGTTGTCCCCACCTCAAACTTGTGCTGCCCTGATAGACCCAAGGGAGCCCTACAAACTGACATCAGGAACCTGGACTGCTGAGTTTTCTTTCCAAGGGAAAATGGAAAAAGGATGTGCCCGGGGGCCCCTGGCCCTGACTGCAAAAAATCCTTATATCGAAGGATGGACCCCACACCAAAGTTGTCCCCACCTCAAACTTGTGCTGCCCTGATAGACCCAAGGGAGCCCTACAAACTGACATCAGGAACCTGGACTGCTGAGTTTTCTTTCCCAGGGAAAATGGAAAAAGGATGTGCCTAGGCGCCCCTGGCCCTGACTGCAAAAAATCCTTATATCGAAGGATGGACCCCACACCGAAGTTGTCCCCACCTCAAACTTGTGCTGCCCTGATAGACCCAAGGGAGCCCTACAAACTGACATCAGGAACCTGGACTGCTGAGTTTTCTTTCCCAGGGAAAATGGAAAAAGGATGTGCCCGGGGGCACCTGGCCCTGACTGCAAAAAATCCTTATATCGAAGGATGGACCCCACAACAAAGTTGTCCCCACCTCAAACTTGTGCTGCCCTGATAGACCCAAGGGAGCCCTACAAACTGACATCAGGAACCTGGACTGCTGAGTTTTCTTTCCCAGGGAAAATGGAAAAAGGATGTGCCCAGGGGCCCCTGGCCCTGGGTCTCTGGCCCTGACTGCAAAAAATCCTTATATCGAAGGATGGACCCCACACCGAAGTTGTCCCCACCTCAAACTTGTGCTGCCCTGATAGACCCAAGGGATCCCTACAAACTGACATCAGGAACCTGGACTGCTGAGTTTTCTTTCCCAGGGAAAATGGAAAAAGGATGTGCCCAGGGGCCCCTGGCCCTGGGCCCCTGGCCCTGACTGCAAAAATCCTTATATCGATGGATGGACCCCACACCAAAGTTGTCCCCACCTCAAACTTGTGCTGCCCTGATAGACCCAAGGGAGCCCTACAAACTGACATCAGGAACCTGGACTGCTGAGTTTTCTTTCCCAGGGAAAATGGAAAAAGGATGTGCCCAGGGGCCCCTGGCCCTGACTGCAAAAAATCCTTATATCGAAGGATGGACCCCACACCGAAGTTGTCCCCACCTCAAACTTGTGCTGCCCTGATAGACCCAAGGGAGCCCTACAAACTGACATCAGGAACCTGGACTGCTGAGTTTTCTTTCCCAGGGAAAATGGAAAAAGGATGTGCCCAGGGGCCCCTGGGCCTGGGCCCCTGGCCCTGACTGCAAAAATCCTTATATCGAAGGATGGACCCCACACCGAAGTTGTCCCCACCTCAAACTTGTGCTGCCCTGATAGACCCAAGGGAGCCCTACAAACTGACATCAGGAACCTGGACTGCTGAGTTTTCTTTCCCAGGGAAAATGGAAAAAGGATGTGCCCAGGGGCCCCTGGCCCTGACTGCAAAAAATCCTTATATCGAAGGATGGACCCCACACCGAAGTTGTCCCCACCTCAAACTTGTGCTGCCCTGATAGACCCAAGGGAGCCCTACAAACTGACATCAGGAACCTGGACTGCTGAGTTTTCTTTCCCAGGGAAAATGGAAAAAGGATGTGCCCAGGGGCCCCTGGCCCTGGGCCCCTGGCCCTGACTGCAAAAATCCTTATATCGAAGGATGGACCCCACACCGGAGTTGTCCCCACCTCAAACTTGTGCTGCCCTGATAGACTCAAGGGAGCCCTACAAACTGACATCAGTAACCTGGACTGCTGAGTTTTCTTTCCCAGGGAAAATGGAAAAAGGTTGTGCCCAGGGGCCCCTGGCCCTGACTGCAAAAAATCCTTATATCGAAGGATGGACCCCACACCGAAGTTGTCCCCACCTCAAACTTGTGCTGCCCTGATAGACCCAAGGGAGCCCTACAAACTGACATCAGGAACCTGGACTGCTGAGTTTTCTTTCCCAGCGAAAATGGAAAAAGGATGTGCCCGGGGGCCCCTGGCCCTGACTGCAAAAAATCCTTATATCGAAGGATGGACCCCACACCGAAGTTGTCCCCACCTCAAACTTGTGCTGCCCTGATAGACCCAAGGGAGCCCTACAAACTGACATCAGGAACCTGGACTGCTGAGTTTTCTTTCCCAGGGAAAATGGAAAAAGGATGTGCCCAGGGGCCCCTGGCCCTGGGCCCCTGGCCCTGACTGCAAAAATCCTTATATCGATGGATGGACCCCACACCAAAGTTGTCCCCACCTCAAACTTGTGCTGCCCTGATAGACCCAAGGGAGCCCTACAAACTGACATCAGGAACCTGGACTGCTGAGTTTTCTTTCCCAGGGAAAATGGAAAAAGGATGTGCCCGGGGGCACCTGGCCCTGACTGCAAAAAATCCTTATATCGAAGGATGGACCCCACAACAAAGTTGTCCCCACCTCAAACTTGTGCTGCCCTGATAGACCCAAGGGAGCCCTACAAACTGACATCAGGAACCTGGACTGCTGAGTTTTCTTTCCCAGGGAAAATGGAAAAAGGATGTGCCCGGGGGCACCTGGCCCTGACTGCAAAAAATCCTTATATCGAAGGATGGACCCCACAACAAAGTTGTCCCCACCTCAAACTTGTGCTGCCCTGATAGACCCAAGGGAGCCCTACAAACTGACATCAGGAACCTGGACTGCTGAGTTTTCTTTCCCAGGGAAAATGGAAAAAGGATGTGCCCAGGGGCCCCTGGCCCTGGGTCTCTGGCCCTGACTGCAAAAAATCCTTATATCGAAGGATGGACCCCACACCGAAGTTGTCCCCACCTCAAACTTGTGCTGCCCTGATAGACCCAAGGGATCCCTACAAACTGACATCAGGAACCTGGACTGCTGAGTTTTCTTTCCCAGGGAAAATGGAAAAAGGATGTGCCCAGGGGCCCCTGGCCCTGGGCCCCTGGCCCTGACTGCAAAAATCCTTATATCGATGGATGGACCCCACACCAAAGTTGTCCCCACCTCAAACTTGTGCTGCCCTGATAGACCCAAGGGAGCCCTACAAACTGACATCAGGAACCTGGACTGCTGAGTTTTCTTTCCCAGGGAAAATGGAAAAAGGATGTGCCCAGGGGCACCTGGCCCTGACTGCAAAAAATCCTTATATCGAAGGATGGACCCCACAACAAAGTTGTCCCCACCTCAAACTTGTGCTGCCCTGATAGACCCAAGGGAGCCCTACAAACTGACATCAGGAACCTGGACTGCTGAGTTTTCTTTCCCAGGGAAAATGGAAAAAGGATGTGCCCGGGGGCACCTGGCCCTGACTGCAAAAAATCCTTATATCGAAGGATGGACCCCACAACAAAGTTGTCCCCACCTCAAACTTGTGCTGCCCTGATAGACCCAAGGGAGCCCTACAAACTGACATCAGGAACCTGGACTGCTGAGTTTTCTTTCCCAGGGAAAATGGAAAAAGGATGTGCCCAGGGGCCCCTGGCCCTGGGTCTCTGGCCCTGACTGCAAAAAAATCCTTATATCGAAGGATGGACCCCACACCGAAGTTGTCCCCACCTCAAACTTGTGCTGCCCTGATAGACCCAAGGGATCCCTACAAACTGACATCAGGAACCTGGACTGCTGAGTTTTCTTTCCCAGGGAAAATGGAAAAAGGATGTGCCCAGGGGCCCCTGGCCCTGGGTCTCTGGCCCTGACTGCAAAAAATCCTTATATCGAAGGATGGACCCCACACCGAAGTTGTCCCCACCTCAAACTTGTGCTGCCCTGATAGACCCAAGGGATCCCTACAAACTGACATCAGGAACCTGGACTGCTGAGTTTTCTTTCCCAGGGAAAATGGAAAAAGGATGTGCCCAGGGGCCCCTGGCCCTGGGCCCCTGGCCCTGACTGCAAAAATCCTTATATCGATGGATGGACCCCACACCAAAGTTGTCCCCACCTCAAACTTGTCCTGCCCTGATAGACCCAAGGGAGCCCTACAAACTGACATCAGGAACCTGGACTGCTGAGTTTTCTTTCCCAGGGAAAATGGAAAAAGGATGTGCCTAGGCGCCCCTGGCCCTGACTGCAAAAAATCCTTATATCGAAGGATGGACCCCACACCGAAGTTGTCCCCACCTCAAACTTGTGCTGCCCTGATAGACCCAAGGGAGCCCTACAAACTGACATCAGGAACCTGGACTGCTGAGTTTTCTTTCCCAGGGAAAATGGAAAAAGGATGTGCCCAGGGGCCCCTGGGCCTGGGCCCCTGGCCCTGACTGCAAAAATCCTTATATCGAAGGATGGACCCCACACCGAAGTTGTCCCCACCTCAAACTTGTGCTGCCCTGATAGACCCAAGGGAGCCCTACAAACTGACATCAGGAACCTGGACTGCTGAGTTTTCTTTCCCAGGGAAAATGGAAAAAGGATGTGCCCAGGGGCCCCTGGCCCTGACTGCAAAAAATCCTTATATCGAAGGATGGACCCCACACCGAAGTTGTCCCCACCTCAAACTTGTGCTGCCCTGATAGACCCAAGGGAGCCCTACAAACTGACATCAGGAACCTGGACTGCTGAGTTTTCTTTCCCAGGGAAAATGGAAAAAGGATGTGCCCAGGGGCCCCTGGCCCTGGGCCCCTGGCCCTGACTGCAAAAATCCTTATATCGAAGGATGGACCCCACACCGGAGTTGTCCCCACCTCAAACTTGTGCTGCCCTGATAGACTCAAGGGAGCCCTACAAACTGACATCAGTAACCTGGACTGCTGAGTTTTCTTTCCCAGGGAAAATGGAAAAAGGATGTGCCCAGGGGCCCCTGGCCCTGACTGCAAAAAATCCTTATATCGAAGGATGGACCCCACACCAAAGTTGTCCCCACCTCAAACTTGTGCTGCCCTGATAGACCCAAGGGAGCCCTACAAACTGACATCAGGAACCTGGACTGCTGAGTTTTCTTTCCCAGGGAAAATGGAAAAAGGATGTGCCTAGGCGCCCCTGGCCCTGACTGCAAAAAATCCTTATATCGAAGGATGGACCCCACACCGAAGTTGTCCCCACCTCAAACTTGTGCTGCCCTGATAGACCCAAGGGAGCCCTACAAACTGACATCAGGAACCTGGACTGCTGAGTTTTCTTTCCCAGGGAAAATGGAAAAAGGATGTGCCCGGGGGCACCTGGCCCTGACTGCAAAAAATCCTTATATCGAAGGATGGACCCCACAACAAAGTTGTCCCCACCTCAAACTTGTGCTGCCCTGATAGACCCAAGGGAGCCCTACAAACTGACATCAGGAACCTGGACTGCTGAGTTTTCTTTCCCAGGGAAAATGGAAAAAGGATGTGCCCAGGGGCCCCTGGCCCTGGGTCTCTGGCCCTGACTGCAAAAAATCCTTATATCGAAGGATGGACCCCACACCGAAGTTGTCCCCACCTCAAACTTGTGCTGCCCTGATAGACCCAAGGGATCCCTACAAACTGACATCAGGAACCTGGACTGCTGAGTTTTCTTTCCCAGGGAAAATGGAAAAAGGATGTGCCCAGGGGCCCCTGGCCCTGGGCCCCTGGCCCTGACTGCAAAAATCCTTATATCGATGGATGGACCCCACACCAAAGTTGTCCCCACCTCAAACTTGTGCTGCCCTGATAGACCCAAGGGAGCCCTACAAACTGACATCAGGAACCTGGACTGCTGAGTTTTCTTTCCCAGGGAAAATGGAAAAAGGATGTGCCCAGGGGCCCCTGGCCCTGACTGCAAAAAATCCTTATATCGAAGGATGGACCCCACACCGAAGTTGTCCCCACCTCAAACTTGTGCTGCCCTGATAGACCCAAGGGAGCCCTACAAACTGACATCAGGAACCTGGACTGCTGAGTTTTCTTTCCCAGGGAAAATGGAAAAAGGATGTGCCCAGGGGCCCCTGGGCCTGGGCCCCTGGCCCTGACTGCAAAAATCCTTATATCGAAGGATGGACCCCACACCGAAGTTGTCCCCACCTCAAACTTGTGCTGCCCTGATAGACCCAAGGGAGCCCTACAAACTGACATCAGGAACCTGGACTGCTGAGTTTTCTTTCCCAGGGAAAATGGAAAAAGGATGTGCCCAGGGGCCCCTGGCCCTGACTGCAAAAAATCCTTATATCGAAGGATGGACCCCACACCGAAGTTGTCCCCACCTCAAACTTGTGCTGCCCTGATAGACCCAAGGGAGCCCTACAAACTGACATCAGGAACCTGGACTGCTGAGTTTTCTTTCCCAGGGAAAATGGAAAAAGGATGTGCCCAGGGGCCCCTGGCCCTGGGCCCCTGGCCCTGACTGCAAAAATCCTTATATCGAAGGATGGACCCCACACCGGAGTTGTCCCCACCTCAAACTTGTGCTGCCCTGATAGACTCAAGGGAGCCCTACAAACTGACATCAGTAACCTGGACTGCTGAGTTTTCTTTCCCAGGGAAAATGGAAAAAGGTTGTGCCCAGGGGCCCCTGGCCCTGACTGCAAAAAATCCTTATATCGAAGGATGGACCCCACACCGAAGTTGTCCCCACCTCAAACTTGTGCTGCCCTGATAGACCCAAGGGAGCCCTACAAACTGACATCAGGAACCTGGACTGCTGAGTTTTCTTTCCCAGCGAAAATGGAAAAAGGATGTGCCCGGGGGCCCCTGGCCCTGACTGCAAAAAATCCTTATATCGAAGGATGGACCCCACACCGAAGTTGTCCCCACCTCAAACTTGTGCTGCCCTGATAGACCCAAGGGAGCCCTACAAACTGACATCAGGAACCTGGACTGCTGAGTTTTCTTTCCCAGGGAAAATGGAAAAAGGATGTGCCCAGGGGCCCCTGGCCCTGGGCCCCTGGCCCTGACTGCAAAAAATCCTTATATCGAAGGATGGACCCCACACCAAAGTTGTCCCCACCTCAAACTTGTGCTGCCCTGATAGACCCAAGGGAGCCCTACAAACTGACATCAGGAACCTGGACTGCTGAGTTTTCTTTCCCAGGGAAAATGGAAAAAGGATGTGCCCAGGGGCCCCTGGGCCTGGGCCCCTGGCCCTGACTGCAAAAATCCTTATATCGAAGGATGGACCCCACACCGAAGTTGTCCCCACCTCAAACTTGTGCTGCCCTGATAGACCCAAGGGAGCCCTACAAACTGACATCAGGAACCTGGACTGCTGAGTTTTCTTTCCCAGGGAAAATGGAAAAAGGATGTGCCCAGGGGCCCCTGGCCCTGACTGCAAAAAATCCTTATATCGAAGGATGGACCCCACACCGAAGTTGTCCCCACCTCAAACTTGTGCTGCCCTGATAGACCCAAGGGAGCCCTACAAACTGACATCAGGAACCTGGACGGCTGAGTTTTCTTTCCCAGGGAAAATGGAAAAAGGATGTGCCCAGGGGCCCCTGGCCCTGGGCCCCTGGCCCTGACTGCAAAAATCCTTATATCGAAGGATGGACCCCACACCGGAGTTGTCCCCACCTCAAACTTGTGCTGCCCTGATAGACTCAAGGGAGCCCTACAAACTGACATCAGTAACCTGGACTGCTGAGTTTTCTTTCCCAGGGAAAATGGAAAAAGGTTGTGCCCAGGGGCCCCTGGCCCTGAGTGGAAAAAATCCTTATATCGAAGGATGGACCCCACACCGAAGTTGTCCCCACCTCAAACTTGTGCTGCCCTGATAGACCCAAGGCAGCCCTACAAACTGACATCAGGAACCTGGACTGCTGAGTTTTCTTTCCCAGGGAAAATGGAAAAAGGATGTGCCCAGGGGCCCCTGGCCCTGACTGCAAAAAATCCTTATATCGAAGGATGGACCCCACACCAAAGCTGTCCCCACCTCAAACTTGTGCTGCCCTGATAGACCCAAGGGAGCCCTACAAACTGACATCAGGAACCTGGACTGCTGAGTTTTCTTTCCAAGGGAAAATGGAAAAAGGATGTGCCCGGGGGCCCCTGGCCCTGACTGCAAAAAATCCTTATATCGAAGGATGGACCCCACACCAAAGTTGTCCCCACCTCAAACTTGTGCTGCCCTGATAGACCCAAGGGAGCCCTACAAACTGACATCAGGAACCTGGACTGCTGAGTTTTCTTTCCCAGGGAAAATGGAAAAAGGATGTGCCTAGGCGCCCCTGGCCCTGACTGCAAAAAATCCTTATATCGAAGGATGGACCCCACACCGAAGTTGTCCCCACCTCAAACTTGTGCTGCCCTGATAGACCCAAGGGAGCCCTACAAACTGACATCAGGAACCTGGACTGCTGAGTTTTCTTTCCCAGGGAAAATGGAAAAAGGATGTGCCCGGGGGCACCTGGCCCTGACTGCAAAAAATCCTTATATCGAAGGATGGACCCCACAACAAAGTTGTCCCCACCTCAAACTTGTGCTGCCCTGATAGACCCAAGGGAGCCCTACAAACTGACATCAGGAACCTGGACTGCTGAGTTTTCTTTCCCAGGGAAAATGGAAAAAGGATGTGCCCAGGGGCCCCTGGCCCTGGGTCTCTGGCCCTGACTGCAAAAAATCCTTATATCGAAGGATGGACCCCACACCGAAGTTGTCCCCACCTCAAACTTGTGCTGCCCTGATAGACCCAAGGGATCCCTACAAACTGACATCAGGAACCTGGACTGCTGAGTTTTCTTTCCCAGGGAAAATGGAAAAAGGATGTGCCCAGGGGCCCCTGGCCCTGGGCCCCTGGCCCTGACTGCAAAAATCCTTATATCGATGGATGGACCCCACACCAAAGTTGTCCCCACCTCAAACTTGTGCTGCCCTGATAGACCCAAGGGAGCCCTACAAACTGACATCAGGAACCTGGACTGCTGAGTTTTCTTTCCCAGGGAAAATGGAAAAAGGATGTGCCCAGGGGCCCCTGGCCCTGACTGCAAAAAATCCTTATATCGAAGGATGGACCCCACACCGAAGTTGTCCCCACCTCAAACTTGTGCTGCCCTGATAGACCCAAGGGAGCCCTACAAACTGACATCAGGAACCTGGACTGCTGAGTTTTCTTTCCCAGGGAAAATGGAAAAAGGATGTGCCCAGGGGCCCCTGGGCCTGGGCCCCTGGCCCTGACTGCAAAAATCCTTATATCGAAGGATGGACCCCACACCGAAGTTGTCCCCACCTCAAACTTGTGCTGCCCTGATAGACCCAAGGGAGCCCTACAAACTGACATCAGGAACCTGGACTGCTGAGTTTTCTTTCCCAGGGAAAATGGAAAAAGGATGTGCCCAGGGGCCCCTGGCCCTGACTGCAAAAAATCCTTATATCGAAGGATGGACCCCACACCGAAGTTGTCCCCACCTCAAACTTGTGCTGCCCTGATAGACCCAAGGGAGCCCTACAAACTGACATCAGGAACCTGGACTGCTGAGTTTTCTTTCCCAGGGAAAATGGAAAAAGGATGTGCCCAGGGGCCCCTGGCCCTGGGCCCCTGGCCCTGACTGCAAAAATCCTTATATCGAAGGATGGACCCCACACCGGAGTTGTCCCCACCTCAAACTTGTGCTGCCCTGATAGACTCAAGGGAGCCCTACAAACTGACATCAGTAACCTGGACTGCTGAGTTTTCTTTCCCAGGGAAAATGGAAAAAGGTTGTGCCCAGGGGCCCCTGGCCCTGACTGCAAAAAATCCTTATATCGAAGGATGGACCCCACACCGAAGTTGTCCCCACCTCAAACTTGTGCTGCCCTGATAGACCCAAGGGAGCCCTACAAACTGACATCAGGAACCTGGACTGCTGAGTTTTCTTTCCCAGCGAAAATGGAAAAAGGATGTGCCCGGGGGCCCCTGGCCCTGACTGCAAAAAATCCTTATATCGAAGGATGGACCCCACACCGAAGTTGTCCCCACCTCAAACTTGTGCTGCCCTGATAGACCCAAGGGAGCCCTACAAACTGACATCAGGAACCTGGACTGCTGAGTTTTCTTTCCCAGGGAAAATGGAAAAAGGATGTGCCCAGGGGCCCCTGGCCCTGGGCCCCTGGCCCTGACTGCAAAAAATCCTTATATCGAAGGATGGACCCCACACCAAAGTTGTCCCCACCTCAAACTTGTGCTGCCCTGATAGACCCAAGGGAGCCCTACAAACTGACATCAGGAACCTGGACTGCTGAGTTTTCTTTCCCAGGGAAAATGGAAAAAGGATGTGCCCAGGGGCCCCTGGCCCTGACTGCAAAAAATCCTTATATCGAAGGATGGACCCCACACCGAAGTTGTCCCCACCTCAAACTTGTGCTGCCCTGATAGACCCAAGGGAGCCCTACAAACTGACATCAGGAACCTGGACTGCTGAGTTTTCTTTCCAAGCGAAAATGGAAAAAGGATGTGCCTGGGGGCCCCTGGCCCTGACTGCAAAAAATCCTTATATCGAAGGATGGACCCCACACCAAAGTTGTCCCCACCTCAAACTTGTGCTGCCCTGATAGACCCAAGGGAGCCCTACAAACTGACATCAGGAACCTGGACTGCTGAGTTTTCTTTCCCAGGGAAAATGGAAAAAGGATGTGCCCAGGGGCCCCTGGCCCTGGGCCCCTGGCCCTGACTGCAAAAATCCTTATATCGATGGATGGACCCCACACCAAAGTTGTCCCCACCTCAAACTTGTGCTGCCCTGATAGACCCAAGGGAGCCCTACAAACTGACATCAGGAACCTGGACTGCTGAGTTTTCTTTCCCAGGGAAAATGGAAAAAGGATGTGCCCAGGGGCCCCTGGCCCTGACTGCAAAAAATCCTTATATCGAAGGATGGACCCCACACCGAAGTTGTCCCCACCTCAAACTTGTGCTGCCCTGATAGACCCAAGGGAGCCCTACAAACTGACATCAGGAACCTGGACTGCTGAGTTTTCTTTCCCAGGGAAAATGGAAAAAGGATGTGCCCAGGGGCCCCTGGGCCTGGGCCCCTGGCCCTGACTGCAAAAATCCTTATATCGAAGGATGGACCCCACACCGAAGTTGTCCCCACCTCAAACTTGTGCTGCCCTGATAGACCCAAGGGAGCCCTACAAACTGACATCAGGAACCTGGACTGCTGAGTTTTCTTTCCCAGGGAAAATGGAAAAAGGATGTGCCCAGGGGCCCCTGGCCCTGACTGCAAAAAATCCTTATATCGAAGGATGGACCCCACACCGAAGTTGTCCCCACCTCAAACTTGTGCTGCCCTGATAGACCCAAGGGAGCCCTACAAACTGACATCAGGAACCTGGACTGCTGAGTTTTCTTTCCCAGGGAAAATGGAAAAAGGATGTGCCCAGGGGCCCCTGGCCCTGGGCCCCTGGCCCTGACTGCAAAAATCCTTATATCGAAGGATGGACCCCACACCGGAGTTGTCCCCACCTCAAACTTGTGCTGCCCTGATAGACTCAAGGGAGCCCTACAAACTGACATCAGTAACCTGGACTGCTGAGTTTTCTTTCCCAGGGAAAATGGAAAAAGGTTGTGCCCAGGGGCCCCTGGCCCTGACTGCAAAAAATCCTTATATCGAAGGATGGACCCCACACCGAAGTTGTCCCCACCTCAAACTTGTGCTGCCCTGATAGACCCAAGGGAGCCCTACAAACTGACATCAGGAACCTGGACTGCTGAGTTTTCTTTCCCAGCGAAAATGGAAAAAGGATGTGCCCGGGGGCCCCTGGCCCTGACTGCAAAAAATCCTTATATCGAAGGATGGACCCCACACCGAAGTTGTCCCCACCTCAAACTTGTGCTGCCCTGATAGACCCAAGGGAGCCCTACAAACTGACATCAGGAACCTGGACTGCTGAGTTTTCTTTCCCAGGGAAAATGGAAAAAGGATGTGCCCAGGGGCCCCTGGCCCTGGGCCCCTGGCCCTGACTGCAAAAAATCCTTATATCGAAGGATGGACCCCACACCAAAGTTGTCCCCACCTCAAACTTGTGCTGCCCTGATAGACCCAAGGGAGCCCTACAAACTGACATCAGGAACCTGGACTGCTGAGTTTTCTTTCCCAGGGAAAATGGAAAAAGGATGTGCCCAGGGGCCCCTGGCCCTGACTGCAAAAAATCCTTATATCGAAGGATGGACCCCACACCGAAGTTGTCCCCACCTCAAACTTGTGCTGCCCTGATAGACCCAAGGGAGCCCTACAAACTGACATCAGGAACCTGGACTGCTGAGTTTTCTTTCCAAGCGAAAATGGAAAAAGGATGTGCCTGGGGGCCCCTGGCCCTGACTGCAAAAAATCCTTATATCGAAGGATGGACCCCACACCAAAGTTGTCCCCACCTCAAACTTGTGCTGCCCTGATAGACCCAAGGGAGCCCTACAAACTGACATCAGGAACCTGGACTGCTGAGTTTTCTTTCCCAGGGAAAATGGAAAAAGGATGTGCCCAGGGGCCCCTGGCCCTGGGCCCCTGGCCCTGACTGCAAAAATCCTTATATCGATGGATGGACCCCACACCAAAGTTGTCCCCACCTCAAACTTGTGCTGCCCTGATAGACCCAAGGGAGCCCTACAAACTGACATCAGGAACCTGGACTGCTGAGTTTTCTTTCCCAGGGAAAATGGAAAAAGGATGTGCCCAGGGGCCCCTGGCCCTGACTGCAAAAAATCCTTATATCGAAGGATGGACCCCACACCGAAGTTGTCCCCACCTCAAACTTGTGCTGCCCTGATAGACCCAAGGGAGCCCTACAAACTGACATCAGGAACCTGGACTGCTGAGTTTTCTTTCCCAGGGAAAATGGAAAAAGGATGTGCCCAGGGGCCCCTGGGCCTGGGCCCCTGGCCCTGACTGCAAAAATCCTTATATCGAAGGATGGACCCCACACCGAAGTTGTCCCCACCTCAAACTTGTGCTGCCCTGATAGACCCAAGGGAGCCCTACAAACTGACATCAGGAACCTGGACTGCTGAGTTTTCTTTCCCAGGGAAAATGGAAAAAGGATGTGCCCAGGGGCCCCTGGCCCTGACTGCAAAAAATCCTTATATCGAAGGATGGACCCCACACCGAAGTTGTCCCCACCTCAAACTTGTGCTGCCCTGATAGACCCAAGGGAGCCCTACAAACTGACATCAGGAACCTGGACTGCTGAGTTTTCTTTCCCAGGGAAAATGGAAAAAGGATGTGCCCAGGGGCCCCTGGCCCTGGGCCCCTGGCCCTGACTGCAAAAATCCTTATATCGAAGGATGGACCCCACACCGGAGTTGTCCCCACCTCAAACTTGTGCTGCCCTGATAGACTCAAGGGAGCCCTACAAACTGACATCAGTAACCTGGACTGCTGAGTTTTCTTTCCCAGGGAAAATGGAAAAAGGTTGTGCCCAGGGGCCCCTGGCCCTGACTGCAAAAAATCCTTATATCGAAGGATGGACCCCACACCGAAGTTGTCCCCACCTCAAACTTGTGCTGCCCTGATAGACCCAAGGGAGCCCTACAAACTGACATCAGGAACCTGGACTGCTGAGTTTTCTTTCCCAGCGAAAATGGAAAAAGGATGTGCCCGGGGGCCCCTGGCCCTGACTGCAAAAAATCCTTATATCGAAGGATGGACCCCACACCGAAGTTGTCCCCACCTCAAACTTGTGCTGCCCTGATAGACCCAAGGGAGCCCTACAAACTGACATCAGGAACCTGGACTGCTGAGTTTTCTTTCCCAGGGAAAATGGAAAAAGGATGTGCCCAGGGGCCCCTGGCCCTGGGCCCCTGGCCCTGACTGCAAAAAATCCTTATATCGAAGGATGGACCCCACACCAAAGTTGTCCCCACCTCAAACTTGTGCTGCCCTGATAGACCCAAGGGAGCCCTACAAACTGACATCAGGAACCTGGACTGCTGAGTTTTCTTTCCCAGGGAAAATGGAAAAAGGATGTGCCCAGGGGCCCCTGGGCCTGGGCCCCTGGCCCTGACTGCAAAAATCCTTATATCGAAGGATGGACCCCACACCAAAGTTGTCCCCACCTCAAACTTGTGCTGCCCTGATAGACCCAAGGGAGCCCTACAAACTGACATCAGGAACCTGGACTGCTGAGTTTTCTTTCCCAGGGAAAATGGAAAAAGGATGTGCCCAGGGGCCCCTGGCCCTGACTGCAAAAAATCCTTATATCGAAGGATGGACCCCACACCGAAGTTGTCCCCACCTCAAACTTGTGCTGCCCTGATAGACCCAAGGGAGCCCTACAAACTGACATCAGGAACCTGGACGGCTGAGTTTTCTTTCCCAGGGAAAATGGAAAAAGGATGTGCCCAGGGGCCCCTGGCCCTGGGCCCCTGGCCCTGACTGCAAAAATCCTTATATCGAAGGATGGACCCCACACCGGAGTTGTCCCCACCTCAAACTTGTGCTGCCCTGATAGACTCAAGGGAGCCCTACAAACTGACATCAGTAACCTGGACTGCTGAGTTTTCTTTCCCAGGGAAAATGGAAAAAGGTTGTGCCCAGGGGCCCCTGGCCCTGACTGGAAAAAATCCTTATATCGAAGGATGGACCCCACACCGAAGTTGTCCCCACCTCAAACTTGTGCTGCCCTGATAGACCCAAGGCAGCCCTACAAACTGACATCAGGAACCTGGACTGCTGAGTTTTCTTTCCCAGGGAAAATGGAAAAAGGATGTGCCCAGGGGCCCCTGGCCCTGACTGCAAAAAATCCTTATATCGAAGGATGGACCCCACACCAAAGCTGTCCCCACCTCAAACTTGTGCTGCCCTGATAGACCCAAGGGAGCCCTACAAACTGACATCAGGAACCTGGACTGCTGAGTTTTCTTTCCAAGGGAAAATGGAAAAAGGATGTGCCCGGGGGCCCCTGGCCCTGACTGCAAAAAATCCTTATATCGAAGGATGGACCCCACACCAAAGTTGTCCCCACCTCAAACTTGTGCTGCCCTGATAGACCCAAGGGAGCCCTACAAACTGACATCAGGAACCTGGACTGCTGAGTTTTCTTTCCCAGGGAAAATGGAAAAAGGATGTGCCTAGGCGCCCCTGGCCCTGACTGCAAAAAATCCTTATATCGAAGGATGGACCCCACACCGAAGTTGTCCCCACCTCAAACTTGTGCTGCCCTGATAGACCCAAGGGAGCCCTACAAACTGACATCAGGAACCTGGACTGCTGAGTTTTCTTTCCCAGGGAAAATGGAAAAAGGATGTGCCCGGGGGCACCTGGCCCTGACTGCAAAAAATCCTTATATCGAAGGATGGACCCCACAACAAAGTTGTCCCCACCTCAAACTTGTGCTGCCCTGATAGACCCAAGGGAGCCCTACAAACTGACATCAGGAACCTGGACTGCTGAGTTTTCTTTCCCAGGGAAAATGGAAAAAGGATGTGCCCAGGGGCCCCTGGCCCTGGGTCTCTGGCCCTGACTGCAAAAAATCCTTATATCGAAGGATGGACCCCACACCGAAGTTGTCCCCACCTCAAACTTGTGCTGCCCTGATAGACCCAAGGGATCCCTACAAACTGACATCAGGAACCTGGACTGCTGAGTTTTCTTTCCCAGGGAAAATGGAAAAAGGATGTGCCCAGGGGCCCCTGGCCCTGGGCCCCTGGCCCTGACTGCAAAAATCCTTATATCGATGGATGGACCCCACACCGGAGTTGTCCCCACCTCAAACTTGTGCTGCCCTGATAGACCCAAGGGAGCCCTACAAACTGACATCAGGAACCTGGACTGCTGAGTTTTCTTTCCCAGGGAAAATGGAAAAAGGATGTGCCCAGGGGCCCCTGGCCCTGACTGCAAAAAATCCTTATATCGAAGGATGGACCCCACACCGAAGTTGTCCCCACCTCAAACTTGTGCTGCCCTGATAGACCCAAGGGAGCCCTACAAACTGACATCAGGAACCTGGACTGCTGAGTTTTCTTTCCCAGGGAAAATGGAAAAAGGATGTGCCCAGGGGCCCCTGGGCCTGGGCCCCTGGCCCTGACTGCAAAAATCCTTATATCGAAGGATGGACCCCACACCGAAGTTGTCCCCACCTCAAACTTGTGCTGCCCTGATAGACCCAAGGGAGCCCTACAAACTGACATCAGGAACCTGGACTGCTGAGTTTTCTTTCCCAGGGAAAATGGAAAAAGGATGTGCCCAGGGGCCCCTGGCCCTGACTGCAAAAAATCCTTATATCGAAGGATGGACCCCACACCGAAGTTGTCCCCACCTCAAACTTGTGCTGCCCTGATAGACCCAAGGGAGCCCTACAAACTGACATCAGGAACCTGGACTGCTGAGTTTTCTTTCCCAGGGAAAATGGAAAAAGGATGTGCCCAGGGGCCCCTGGCCCTGGGCCCCTGGCCCTGACTGCAAAAATCCTTATATCGAAGGATGGACCCCACACCGGAGTTGTCCCCACCTCAAACTTGTGCTGCCCTGATAGACTCAAGGGAGCCCTACAAACTGACATCAGTAACCTGGACTGCTGAGTTTTCTTTCCCAGGGAAAATGGAAAAAGGTTGTGCCCAGGGGCCCCTGGCCCTGACTGCAAAAAATCCTTATATCGAAGGATGGACCCCACACCGAAGTTGTCCCCACCTCAAACTTGTGCTGCCCTGATAGACCCAAGGGAGCCCTACAAACTGACATCAGGAACCTGGACTGCTGAGTTTTCTTTCCCAGCGAAAATGGAAAAAGGATGTGCCCGGGGGACCCTGGCCCTGACTGCAAAAAATCCTTATATCGAAGGATGGACCCCACACCGAAGTTGTCCCCACCTCAAACTTGTGCTGCCCTGATAGACCCAAGGGAGCCCTACAAACTGACATCAGGAACCTGGACTGCTGAGTTTTCTTTCCCAGGGAAAATGGAAAAAGGATGTGCCCAGGGGCCCCTGGCCCTGGGCCCCTGGCCCTGACTGCAAAAAATCCTTATATCGAAGGATGGACCCCACACCAAAGTTGTCCCCACCTCAAACTTGTGCTGCCCTGATAGACCCAAGGGAGCCCTACAAACTGACATCAGGAACCTGGACTGCTGAGTTTTCTTTCCCAGGGAAAATGGAAAAAGGATGTGCCCAGGGGCCCCTGGCCCTGACTGCAAAAAATCCTTATATCGAAGGATGGACCCCACACCGAAGTTGTCCCCACCTCAAACTTGTGCTGCCCTGATAGACCCAAGGGAGCCCTACAAACTGACATCAGGAACCTGGACTGCTGAGTTTTCTTTCCAAGCGAAAATGGAAAAAGGATGTGCCTGGGGGCCCCTGGCCCTGACTGCAAAAAATCCTTATATCGAAGGATGGACCCCACACCAAAGTTGTCCCCACCTCAAACTTGTGCTGCCCTGATAGACCCAAGGGAGCCCTACAAACTGACATCAGGAACCTGGACTGCTGAGTTTTCTTTCCCAGGGAAAATGGAAAAAGGGTGTGCCCAGGGGCCCCTGGCCCTGGGTCCCTGGCCCTGACTGCAAAAAATCCTTATATCGAAGGATGGACCCCACACCAAAGTTGTCCCCACCTCAAACTTGTGCTGCCCTGATAGACCCAAGGGAGCCCTACAAACTGACATCAGGAACCTGGACTGCTGAGTTTTCTTTCCCAGCGAAAATGGAAAAAGGATGTGCCCGGGAGCCCCTGGCCCTGACTGCAAAAAATCCTTATATCGAAGGATGGACCCCACACCAAAGTTGTCCCCACCTCAAACTTGTGCTGCCCTGATACACCCAAGGGAGCCCTACAAACTGACATCAGGAACCTGGACTGCTGAGTTTTCTTTCCCAGGGAAAATGGAAAAAGGATGTGCCCAGGGGCCCCTGGCCCTGGGCCCCTGGCCCTGACTGCAAAAATCCTTATATCGAAGGATGGACCCCACACCAAAGTTGTCCCCACCTCAAACTTGTGCTGCCCTGATAGACCCAAGGGAGCCCTACAAACTGACATCAGGAACCTGGACTGCTGAGTTTTCTTTCCCAGGGAAAATGGAAAAAGGTTGTGCCTAGGGGCCCCTGGCCCTGACTGCAAAAAATCCTTATATCGAAGGATGGACCCCACACCAAAGTTGTCCCCACCTCAAACTTGTGCTGCCCTGATAGACCCAAGGGAGCCCTACAAACTGACATCAGGAACCTGGACTGCTGAGTTTTCTTTCCCAGGGAAAATGGAAAAAGGATGTGCCCAGGGGCCCCTGGCCCTGGGCCCCTGGCCCTGACTGCAAAAATCCTTATATCGAAGGATGGACCCCACACCGAAGTTGTCCCCACCTCAAACTTGTGCTGCCCTGATAGACCCAAGGGAGCCCTACAAACTGACATCAGGAACCTGGACTGCTGAGTTTTCTTTCCCAGGGAAAATGGAAAAAGGATGTGCCCAGGGGCCCCTGGCCCTGGGCCCCTGGCCCTGACTGCAAAAAATCCTTATATCGAAGGATGGACCCCACACCAAAGTTGTCCCCACCTCAAACTTGTGCTGCCCTGATAGACCCAAGGGAGCCCTACAAACTGACATCAGGAACCTGGACTGCTGAGTTTTCTTTCCCAGGGAAAATGGAAAAAGGATGTGCCCAGGGGCCCCTGGCCCTGACTGCAAAAAATCCTTATATCGAAGGATGGACCCCACACCGAAGTTGTCCCCACCTCAAACTTGTGCTGCCCTGATAGACCCAAGGGAGCCCTACAAACTGACATCAGGAACCTGGACTGCTGAGTTTTCTTTCCAAGCGAAAATGGAAAAAGGATGTGCCTGGGGGCCCCTGGCCCTGACTGCAAAAAATCCTTATATCGAAGGATGGACCCCACACCAAAGTTGTCCCCACCTCAAACTTGTGCTGCCCTGATAGACCCAAGGGAGCCCTACAAACTGACATCAGGAACCTGGACTGCTGAGTTTTCTTTCCCAGGGAAAATGGAAAAAGGATGTGCCCAGGGGCCCCTGGCCCTGGGCCCCTGGCCCTGACTGCAAAAATCCTTATATCGATGGATGGACCCCACACCAAAGTTGTCCCCACCTCAAACTTGTGCTGCCCTGATAGACCCAAGGGAGCCCTACAAACTGACATCAGGAACCTGGACTGCTGAGTTTTCTTTCCCAGGGAAAATGGAAAAAGGATGTGCCCAGGGGCCCCTGGCCCTGACTGCAAAAAATCCTTATATCGAAGGATGGACCCCACACCGAAGTTGTCCCCACCTCAAACTTGTGCTGCCCTGATAGACCCAAGGGAGCCCTACAAACTGACATCAGGAACCTGGACTGCTGAGTTTTCTTTCCCAGGGAAAATGGAAAAAGGATGTGCCCAGGGGCCCCTGGGCCTGGGCCCCTGGCCCTGACTGCAAAAATCCTTATATCGAAGGATGGACCCCACACCGAAGTTGTCCCCACCTCAAACTTGTGCTGCCCTGATAGACCCAAGGGAGCCCTACAAACTGACATCAGGAACCTGGACTGCTGAGTTTTCTTTCCCAGGGAAAATGGAAAAAGGATGTGCCCAGGGGCCCCTGGCCCTGACTGCAAAAAATCCTTATATCGAAGGATGGACCCCACACCGAAGTTGTCCCCACCTCAAACTTGTGCTGCCCTGATAGACCCAAGGGAGCCCTACAAACTGACATCAGGAACCTGGACTGCTGAGTTTTCTTTCCCAGGGAAAATGGAAAAAGGATGTGCCCAGGGGCCCCTGGCCCTGGGCCCCTGGCCCTGACTGCAAAAATCCTTATATCGAAGGATGGACCCCACACCGGAGTTGTCCCCACCTCAAACTTGTGCTGCCCTGATAGACTCAAGGGAGCCCTACAAACTGACATCAGTAACCTGGACTGCTGAGTTTTCTTTCCCAGGGAAAATGGAAAAAGGTTGTGCCCAGGGGCCCCTGGCCCTGACTGCAAAAAATCCTTATATCGAAGGATGGACCCCACACCGAAGTTGTCCCCACCTCAAACTTGTGCTGCCCTGATAGACCCAAGGGAGCCCTACAAACTGACATCAGGAACCTGGACTGCTGAGTTTTCTTTCCCAGCGAAAATGGAAAAAGGATGTGCCCGGGGGCCCCTGGCCCTGACTGCAAAAAATCCTTATATCGAAGGATGGACCCCACACCGAAGTTGTCCCCACCTCAAACTTGTGCTGCCCTGATAGACCCAAGGGAGCCCTACAAACTGACATCAGGAACCTGGACTGCTGAGTTTTCTTTCCCAGGGAAAATGGAAAAAGGATGTGCCCAGGGGCCCCTGGCCCTGGGCCCCTGGCCCTGACTGCAAAAAATCCTTATATCGAAGGATGGACCCCACACCAAAGTTGTCCCCACCTCAAACTTGTGCTGCCCTGATAGACCCAAGGGAGCCCTACAAACTGACATCAGGAACCTGGACTGCTGAGTTTTCTTTCCCAGGGAAAATGGAAAAAGGATGTGCCCAGGGGCCCCTGGGCCTGGGCCCCTGGCCCTGACTGCAAAAATCCTTATATCGAAGGATGGACCCCACACCAAAGTTGTCCCCACCTCAAACTTGTGCTGCCCTGATAGACCCAAGGGAGCCCTACAAACTGACATCAGGAACCTGGACTGCTGAGTTTTCTTTCCCAGGGAAAATGGAAAAAGGATGTGCCCAGGGGCCCCTGGCCCTGACTGCAAAAAATCCTTATATCGAAGGATGGACCCCACACCGAAGTTGTCCCCACCTCAAACTTGTGCTGCCCTGATAGACCCAAGGGAGCCCTACAAACTGACATCAGGAACCTGGACGGCTGAGTTTTCTTTCCCAGGGAAAATGGAAAAAGGATGTGCCCAGGGGCCCCTGGCCCTGGGCCCCTGGCCCTGACTGCAAAAATCCTTATATCGAAGGATGGACCCCACACCGGAGTTGTCCCCACCTCAAACTTGTGCTGCCCTGATAGACTCAAGGGAGCCCTACAAACTGACATCAGTAACCTGGACTGCTGAGTTTTCTTTCCCAGGGAAAATGGAAAAAGGTTGTGCCCAGGGGCCCCTGGCCCTGACTGGAAAAAATCCTTATATCGAAGGATGGACCCCACACCGAAGTTGTCCCCACCTCAAACTTGTGCTGCCCTGATAGACCCAAGGCAGCCCTACAAACTGACATCAGGAACCTGGACTGCTGAGTTTTCTTTCCCAGGGAAAATGGAAAAAGGATGTGCCCAGGGGCCCCTGGCCCTGACTGCAAAAAATCCTTATATCGAAGGATGGACCCCACACCAAAGCTGTCCCCACCTCAAACTTGTGCTGCCCTGATAGACCCAAGGGAGCCCTACAAACTGACATCAGGAACCTGGACTGCTGAGTTTTCTTTCCAAGGGAAAATGGAAAAAGGATGTGCCCGGGGGCCCCTGGCCCTGACTGCAAAAAATCCTTATATCGAAGGATGGACCCCACACCAAAGTTGTCCCCACCTCAAACTTGTGCTGCCCTGATAGACCCAAGGGAGCCCTACAAACTGACATCAGGAACCTGGACTGCTGAGTTTTCTTTCCCAGGGAAAATGGAAAAAGGATGTCCCTAGGCGCCCCTGGCCCTGACTGCAAAAAATCCTTATATCGAAGGATGGACCCCACACCGAAGTTGTCCCCACCTCAAACTTGTGCTGCCCTGATAGACCCAAGGGAGCCCTACAAACTGACATCAGGAACCTGGACTGCTGAGTTTTCTTTCCCAGGGAAAATGGAAAAAGGATGTGCCCGGGGGCACCTGGCCCTGACTGCAAAAAATCCTTATATCGAAGGATGGACCCCACAACAAAGTTGTCCCCACCTCAAACTTGTGCTGCCCTGATAGACCCAAGGGAGCCCTACAAACTGACATCAGGAACCTGGACTGCTGAGTTTTCTTTCCCAGGGAAAATGGAAAAAGGATGTGCCCAGGGGCCCCTGGCCCTGGGTCTCTGGCCCTGACTGCAAAAAATCCTTATATCGAAGGATGGACCCCACACCGAAGTTGTCCCCACCTCAAACTTGTGCTGCCCTGATAGACCCAAGGGATCCCTACAAACTGACATCAGGAACCTGGACTGCTGAGTTTTCTTTCCCAGGGAAAATGGAAAAAGGATGTGCCCAGGGGCCCCTGGCCCTGGGCCCCTGGCCCTGACTGCAAAAATCCTTATATCGATGGATGGACCCCACACCAAAGTTGTCCCCACCTCAAACTTGTGCTGCCCTGATAGACCCAAGGGAGCCCTACAAACTGACATCAGGAACCTGGACTGCTGAGTTTTCTTTCCCAGGGAAAATGGAAAAAGGATGTGCCCAGGGGCCCCTGGCCCTGACTGCAAAAAATCCTTATATCGAAGGATGGACCCCACACCGAAGTTGTCCCCACCTCAAACTTGTGCTGCCCTGATAGACCCAAGGGAGCCCTACAAACTGACATCAGGAACCTGGACTGCTGAGTTTTCTTTCCCAGGGAAAATGGAAAAAGGATGTGCCCAGGGGCCCCTGGGCCTGGGCCCCTGGCCCTGACTGCAAAAATCCTTATATCGAAGGATGGACCCCACACCGAAGTTGTCCCCACCTCAAACTTGTGCTGCCCTGATAGACCCAAGGGAGCCCTACAAACTGACATCAGGAACCTGGACTGCTGAGTTTTCTTTCCCAGGGAAAATGGAAAAAGGATGTGCCCAGGGGCCCCTGGCCCTGACTGCAAAAAATCCTTATATCGAAGGATGGACCCCACACCGAAGTTGTCCCCACCTCAAACTTGTGCTGCCCTGATAGACCCAAGGGAGCCCTACAAACTGACATCAGGAACCTGGACTGCTGAGTTTTCTTTCCCAGGGAAAATGGAAAAAGGATGTGCCCAGGGGCCCCTGGCCCTGGGCCCCTGGCCCTGACTGCAAAAATCCTTATATCGAAGGATGGACCCCACACCGGAGTTGTCCCCACCTCAAACTTGTGCTGCCCTGATAGACTCAAGGGAGCCCTACAAACTGACATCAGTAACCTGGACTGCTGAGTTTTCTTTCCCAGGGAAAATGGAAAAAGGTTGTGCCCAGGGGCCCCTGGCCCTGACTGCAAAAAATCCTTATATCGAAGGATGGACCCCACACCGAAGTTGTCCCCACCTCAAACTTGTGCTGCCCTGATAGACCCAAGGGAGCCCTACAAACTGACATCAGGAACCTGGACTGCTGAGTTTTCTTTCCCAGCGAAAATGGAAAAAGGATGTGCCCGGGGGCCCCTGGCCCTGACTGCAAAAAATCCTTATATCGAAGGATGGACCCCACACCGAAGTTGTCCCCACCTCAAACTTGTGCTGCCCTGATAGACCCAAGGGAGCCCTACAAACTGACATCAGGAACCTGGACTGCTGAGTTTTCTTTCCCAGGGAAAATGGAAAAAGGATGTGCCCAGGGGCCCCTGGCCCTGGGCCCCTGGCCCTGACTGCAAAAAATCCTTATATCGAAGGATGGACCCCACACCAAAGTTGTCCCCACCTCAAACTTGTGCTGCCCTGATAGACCCAAGGGAGCCCTACAAACTGACATCAGGAACCTGGACTGCTGAGTTTTCTTTCCCAGGGAAAATGGAAAAAGGATGTGCCCAGGGGCCCCTGGCCCTGACTGCAAAAAATCCTTATATCGAAGGATGGACCCCACACCGAAGTTGTCCCCACCTCAAACTTGTGCTGCCCTGATAGACCCAAGGGAGCCCTACAAACTGACATCAGGAACCTGGACTGCTGAGTTTTCTTTCCAAGCGAAAATGGAAAAAGGATGTGCCTGGGGGCCCCTGGCCCTGACTGCAAAAAATCCTTATATCGAAGGATGGACCCCACACCAAAGTTGTCCCCACCTCAAACTTGTGCTGCCCTGATAGACCCAAGGGAGCCCTACAAACTGACATCAGGAACCTGGACTGCTGAGTTTTCTTTCCCAGGGAAAATGGAAAAAGGGTGTGCCCAGGGGCCCCTGGCCCTGGGTCCCTGGCCCTGACTGCAAAAAATCCTTATATCGAAGGATGGACCCCACACCAAAGTTGTCCCCACCTCAAACTTGTGCTGCCCTGATAGACCCAAGGGAGCCCTACAAACTGACATCAGGAACCTGGACTGCTGAGTTTTCTTTCCCAGCGAAAATGGAAAAAGGATGTGCCCGGGAGCCCCTGGCCCTGACTGCAAAAAATCCTTATATCGAAGGATGGACCCCACACCAAAGTTGTCCCCACCTCAAACTTGTGCTGCCCTGATACACCCAAGGGAGCCCTACAAACTGACATCAGGAACCTGGACTGCTGAGTTTTCTTTCCCAGGGAAAATGGAAAAAGGATGTGCCCAGGGGCCCCTGGCCCTGGGCCCCTGGCCCTGACTGCAAAAATCCTTATATCGAAGGATGGACCCCACACCAAAGTTGTCCCCACCTCAAACTTGTGCTGCCCTGATAGACCCAAGGGAGCCCTACAAACTGACATCAGGAACCTGGACTGCTGAGTTTTCTTTCCCAGGGAAAATGGAAAAAGGTTGTGCCTAGGGGCCCCTGGCCCTGACTGCAAAAAATCCTTATATCGAAGGATGGACCCCACACCAAAGTTGTCCCCACCTCAAACTTGTGCTGCCCTGATAGACCCAAGGGAGCCCTACAAACTGACATCAGGAACCTGGACTGCTGAGTTTTCTTTCCCAGGGAAAATGGAAAAAGGATGTGCCCAGGGGCCCCTGGCCCTGGGCCCCTGGCCCTGACTGCAAAAATCCTTATATCGAAGGATGGACCCCACACCGAAGTTGTCCCCACCTCAAACTTGTGCTGCCCTGATAGACTCAAGGGAGCCCTACAAACTGACATCAGGAACCTGGACTGCTGAGTTTTCTTTCCCAGGGAAAATGGAAAAAGGATGTCCCCAGGGGCCCCTGGCCCTGACTGCAAAAAATCCTTATATCGATGGATGGACCCCACACCGAGGTCGTCCCCACCTCAAACTTGTGCTGCCCTGATAGACCCAAGGGAGCCCTAGAAACTGACATCAGGAACCTGGACTGCTGAGTTTTCTTTCCCAGGGAAAATGGCCAATGGATATGCCCGGGGGCCCCTGGCCCTGACTGCAAAAAATCCTTATATCGAAGGATGCACCCCACACCGAAGTTGTCCCCACCTCGAACTTGTCCTGCCCTGATAGACCCAAGGGAGCCCTACAAACTGACATCAGGAACCTGGACTGCTGAGTTTTCTTTCCCAGGGAAAATGGAAAAAGGATGTGCCCAGGGGCCCCTGGCCCTGGGCCCCTGGCCCTGACTGCAAAAAATCCTTATATCGAAGGATGGACCCCACACCAAAGTTGTCCCCACCTCAAACTTGTGCTGCCCTGATAGACCCAAGGCAGCCCTACAAACTGACATCAGGAACCTGGACTGCTGAGTTTTCTTTCCCAGGGAAAATGGAAAAAGGATGTGCCCGGAGTCCCCTGGCCCTGACTGCAAAAAATCCTTATATCAAAGGATGCACGCCACACCGAAGCTGTTCTCACCTCAAACTTGTGCTGCCCTGATACACCCAAGGCAGCCCTACAAACTGACATCAGGAACCTGGACTGCTGAGTTTTCTTTCCCAGGGAAAATGGCCAAAGGATGTGCCCGGGGGCCCCTAGCCCTGGCAGGGACATCACTGCAAAAAATCCTTATATTGAAGAATGGATTCCACACCGAAGTTGTCCCCACCTCAAACTTGTGCTGCCCTGAAAGACCCAAGGCAGCCCTACAAACTGACATCAGGAACCTGGACTGCTGTGTTTTCTTTCCGAGGGAAAATCGAAAAAGGATGTGCCCAGGGGCCCCGGGCTTTGGGCAGGGACCTCACTGCAAAAAATCCTTATATCGAAGGATGGACCCCACACCGAAGTTGTCCCCACCTCAAACTTGTGCTGCCCTGATAGACCCAAGGGAGCCCTACAAACTGACATCAGCAACCTGGACTGCTGAGTTTTCTTTCCCAGGGAAAATGGCCAAAGGATGTGCCCAGGGGCCCCTGGCCCTGGGCAGGGACCTCACTGCAAAAAATCCTTATATCGAAGGATGGATTCCACACCGAAGTTGTCCCCACCTCAAACTTGTGCTGCCCTGATAGACCCAAGGGAGCCCTACAAACTGACATCAGGAACCTGGACTGCTGAGTTTTCTTTCCCAGGGAAAATGGAAAATGTATGTGCCTGGAGGCCCCTGGCCCTGACTGCAAAAAATCCTTATATCGAAGGATGGACCCCACACCGAAGCTGTCCCCACCTCAAACTTGTGCTGCCCTGATAGACCCAAGGGAGCCCTACAAACTGACATCAGGAACCTGGACTGCTGAGTTTTCTTTCCCAGGGAAAATGGAAAAAGTATGTGCCCAGGGGACCCTGGCCCTGACTGCAAAAAATCCTTATATCGATGGATGGACCCCACACCGAGGTCGTCCCCACCTCAAACTTGTGCTGCCCTGATAGACCCAAGGGAGCCCTACAAACTGACATCAGGAACCTGGACTGCTGAGTTTTCTTTCCCAGGGAAAATGGAAAAAGGATGTGCCCAGGGGCCCCTGGCCCTGACTGCAAAAAATCCTTATATCGAAGGATGGACCCCACACCGAAGATGTCCCCACCTCAAACTTGTGCTGCCCTGATAGACCCAAGGCAGCCCTACAAACTGACATCAGGAACCTGGACTGCTGAGTTTTCTTTCCCAGGGAAAATGGAAAAAGGGTGTGCTCGGAGTCCCCTGGCCCTGACTGCAAAAAATCCTTATATCGAAGGATGCACCCCACACCGAAGCTGTCCCCACCTCAAACTTGTGCTGCCCTGATAGACCCAAGGGAGCCCTAAAACTGACATCAGGAACCTGGACTGCTGAGTTTTCTTTCCCAGGGAAAATGGAAAAAGGATGTGCCCAGGGGCCCCTGGCCCTGGGCCCCTGGCCCTGACTGGAAAAAATCCTTATATCGAAGGATGGACCCCACACCGAAGTTGTCCCCACCTCAAACTTGTGCTGCCCTGATAGACCCAAGGCAGCCCTACAAACTGACATCAGGAACCTGGACTGCTGAGTTTTCTTTCCCAGGGAAAATGGCCAATGGATATGCCCGGGGGCCCCTGGCCCTGACTGCAAAAAATCCTTATATCGAAGGATGGACCCCACACCGAAGTTGTCCCCACCTCAAACTTGTGCTGCCCTGATAGACCCAAGGCAGCCCTACAAACTGACATCAGGAACCTGGACTGCTGAGTTTTCTTTCCCAGGGAAAATGGAAAAAGGGTGTGCTCGGAGTCCCCTGGCCCTGACTGCAAAAAATCCTTATATCAAAGGATGCACCCCACACCGAAGCTGTCCCCACCTCAAACTTGTGCTGCCCTGATACACCCAAGGCAGCCCTACAAACTGACATCAGGAACCTGGACTGCTGAGTTTTCTTTCCCAGGGAAAATGGCCAAAGGATGTGCCCAGGGGCCCCTGGCCCTGATTGTAAAAAATCCTTATATCGAAGGATGGACCCCACACCGAAGTTGTCCCCACCTCAAACTTTTGCTGACCTGATAGACCCAAGGGAGCCCTAGAAACTGACATCAGGAACCTGGACTGCTGAGTTTTCTTTCCCAGGGAAAATGGAAAAAGGATGTGCCCAGGGGCCCCTGGCCCTGGGCCCCTGGCCCTGACTGCAAAAAATCCTTATATCGAAGGATGGACCCCACACCGACGTTGTCCCCACCTCAAACTTGTGCTGCCCTGATAGACCCAAGGGAGCCCTACAAACTGACATCAGGAACCTGGACTGCTGAGTTTTCTTTCCCAGGGAAAATGGCCAAAGGGTGTACCCGGGGGCCCCTGGCCCTGACTGCAAAAAATCCTTATATCGAAGGATGGACCCCACACCGAAGATGTCCCCACCTCAAACTTGTGCTGCCCTGATAGACCCAAGGCAGCCCTACAAACTGACATCAGGAACCTGGACTGCTGAGTTTTCTTTCCCAGGGAAAATGGAAAAAGGATGTGCTCGGAGTCCCCTGGCCCTGACTGCAAAAAATCCTTATATCGAAGGATGCACCCCACACCGAAGCTGTCCCCACCTCAAACTTGTGCTGCCCTGATAGACCCAAGGGAGCCCTAAAACTGACATCAGGAACCTGGACTGCTGAGTTTTCTTTCCCAGGGAAAATGGAAAAAGGATGTGCCCAGGGGCCCCTGGCCCTGGGCCCCTGGCCCTGACTGGAAAAAATCCTTATATCGAAGGATGGACCCCACACCGAAGTTGTCCCCACCTCAAACTTGTGCTGCCCTGATAGACCCAAGGCAGCCCTACAAACTGACATCAGGAACCTGGACTGCTGAGTTTTCTTTCCCAGGGAAAATGGAAAAAGGATGTGCCCAGGGGCCCCTGGCCCTGACTGCAAAAAATCCTTATATCGAAGGATGGACCCCACACCGAAGTGGTCCCCACCTCAAACTTGTGCTGCCCTGATAGACCCAAGGCAGCCCTACAAACTGACATCAGGAACCTGGACTGCTGAGTTTTCTTTCCCAGGGAAAATGGAAAAAGGGTGTGCTCGGAGTCCCCTGGCCCTGACTGCAAAAAATCCTTATATCAAAGGATGCACCCCACACCGAAGCTGTCTCCACCTCAAACTTGTGCTGCCCTGATACACCCAAGGCAGCCCTACAAACTGACATCAGGAACCTGGACTGCTGAGTTTTCTTTCCCAGGGAAAATGGCCAAAGGATGTGACCAGGGGCCCCTGGCCCTGATTGTAAAAAATCCTTATATCGAAGGATGGACCCCAGACCGAAGTTGTCCCCACCTCAAACTTTTGCTGCCCTGATAGACCCAAGGGAGCCCTAGAAACTGACATCAGGAACCTGGACTGCTGAGTTTTCTTTCCCAGGGAAAATGGAAAAAGGATGTGCCCAGGGGCCCCTGGCCCTGGGCTGGGAACTGACTGCAAAAAATCCTGATATCGAAGGATGGACCCCACACCGAAGTTGTCCCCACCTCAAACTTGTGCTGCCCTGATAGACCCAAGGCAGCCCTACAAACTGACATCAGGAACCTGGACTGCTGAGTTTTCTTTCCCAGGGAAAATCGAAAAAGGATGTGCCCAGGGGCCACTGTCCCTGGGCCCCTGGCCCTGACTGCAAAAAATCCTTATATCGAAGGATGGACCCCACACCGAAGTTGTCCCCACCTCAAACTTGTGCTGCCCTGATAGACCCAAGGGAGCCCTACAAACTGACATCAGGAACCTGGACTGCTGAGTTTTCTTTCCCAGGGAAAATGGAAAAAGGGTGTGCTCGGAGTACCCTGGCCCTGACTGCAAAAAATCCTTATATCGAAGGATGCACCCCACACCGAAGCTGTCCCCACCTCAAACTTGTGCTGCCCTGATAGACCCAAGGGAGCCCTAAAACTGACATCAGGAACCTGGACTGCTGAGTTTTCTTTCCCAGGGAAAATCGAAAAAGGATGTGCCCAGGGGCCCCGGGCTTTGGGCAGGGACCTCACTGCAAAAAATCCTTATATCGAAGGATGGACCCCACACCAAAGTTGTCCCCACCTCAAACTTGTGCTGCCCTGATAGACCCAAGGGAGCCCTACAAATTGACATCAGGAACCTAGACTGCAGAGTTTTCTTTCCCAGGGAAAATGGAAAAAGGATGTGCCCAGGGGCCCCTGGCCCTGACTGCAAAAAATCCTTATATCGAAGGATGGACCCCACACGGAAGTTGTCCCCACCTCAAACTTGTGCTGCCCTGATAGACCCAAGGCAGCCCTACAAACTGACATCAGGAACCTGGACTGCTGAGTTTTCTTTCCCAGGGAAAATGTAAAAAGGATGTGCCTGGAGGCCCCTGGCCCTGACTGCAAAAAATCCTTATATCGAAGGATGGACCCCACACCGAAGCTGTCCCCACCTCAAACTTGTCCTGCCCTGATAGACCCAAGGGAGCCCTACAAACTGACATCAGGAACCTGGACTGCTGAGTTTTCTTTCCCAGGGAAAATGGAAAAAGGATGTGCCCAGGGGCACCTGGGCCTGGGCCCCTGGCCCTGACTGCAAAAAATCCTTATATCGATGGATGGACCCCACACCGAGGTCGTCCCCACCTCAAACTTGTGCTGCCCTGATAGACCCAAGGGAGCCCTACAAACTGACATCAGGAACCTGGACTGCTGAGTTTTCTTTCCCAGGGAAAATGGCCAATGGATATGCCCGGGGGCCCCTGGCCCTGACTGCAAAAAATCCTTATATCGAAGGATGCACCCCACACAGAAGTTGTCCCCACCTCAAACTTGTGCTGCCCTGATAGACCCAAGGGAGCCCTACAAACTGACATCAGGAACCTGGACTGCTGAGTTTTCTTTCCCAGGGAAAATGGAAAAAGGATGTGCCCAGGGGCCACTGTTCCTGGGCCCCTGGCCCTGACTGCAAAAAATCCTTATATCCAAGGATGGACCCCACACCGAAGTTGTCCCCACCTCAAACTTGTGCTGCCCTGATAGACCCAAGGCAGCCCTACAAACTGACATCAGGAACCTGGACTGCTGAGTTTTCTTTCCCAGGGAAAATGGAAAAAGGATGTGCCATGGGGCACCTGGCCCTGGGCAGGGGCCTCACTGCAAAAAATCCTTATATCGAAGGATGGACCCCACACCAAAGTTGTCCCCACCTCAAACTTGTGCTGCCCTGATAGACCCAAGGCAGCCCTACAAACTGACATCAGGAACCTGGACTGCTGAGTTTTCTTTCCCAGGGAAAATGGAAAAAGGATGTGCCCAGGGGCACCTGGCCGTGGGCCCCTGGCCCTGACTGCAAAAAATCCTTATATCGATGGATGCACCCCACACCGAGGTCGTCCCCACCTCAAACTTGTGCTGCCCTGATAGACCCAAGGGAGCCCTACAAACTGACATCAGGAACCTGGACTGCTGAGTTTTCTTTCCCAGGGAAAATGGCCAATGGATATGCCCGGGGGCCCCTGGCCCTGACTGCAAAAAATCCTTATATTGAAGGATGCACCCCACACCGAAGTTGTCCCCACCTCAAATATGTGCTGCCCTGATAGACCCAAGGGAGCCCTACAAACTGACATCAGGAACCTGGACTGCTGAGTTTTCTTTCCCAGGGAAAATGGAAAAAGGATGTGCCCAGGGGCCACTGTCCCTGGGCCCCTGGCCCTGACTGCAAAAAATCCTTCTATCCAAGGATGGACCCCACACCGAAGTTGTCCCCACCTCAAACTTGTGCTGCCCTGATAGACCCAAGGCAGCCCTACAAACTGACAGCAGGTACCTGGACTGCTGAGTTTTCTTTCCCAGGGAAAATGGAAAAAGGATGTGCCCAGGGGCCCCTGGCCCAGACTGCAAAGAATCCTTATATCGAAGGATGGGCCCCACACCGAAGTTGTCCCCACCTCAAACTTGTGCTGCCCTGATAGACCCAAGGGAGCCCTACAAACTGACATCAGGAACCTGGACTGCTGTGTTTACTTTCCCAGGGAAAATGGAAAAAGGATGTGCCCAGGGGCCCCTGGCCCTGGGTCCCTGGCCCTGACTGCAAAAATCCTTATATCGAAGGATGGACCCCACACCGAAGTTGTCCCCACCTCAAAATTGTGCTGCCCTGATACACCCAAGGCAGCCCTACAAACTGACATCAGGAACCTGGACTGCTGAGTTTTCTTTCCCAGGGAAAATGGCCAAAGGTTGTGCCCGGTGGCCCCTGGCCCTGACTGCAAAAAATCCTTATATCGAAGGATGGACCCCACACCGAAGTTGTCCCCACCTCAAACCTGTGCTGCCCTGATAGACCCAAGGCAGCCCTACAAACTGACATCAGGAACCTGGACTGCTGAGTTTTCTTTCCCAGGGAAAATGGAAAAAGGATGTGCCCAGGGGCCCCTGGCCCTGACTGCAAAAAATCCTTATATCGAAGGATGGACCCCAGACCGAAGTTGTCCTCACCTCAAACTTGTGCTGCCCTGATAGACCCAAGGCAGCCCTACAAACTGACATCAGGAACCTGGACTGCTGAGTTTTCTTTCCCAGGGAAAATGGCCAAAGGATGTGCCCGGGGGCCCCTGGCCCTGGGCAGGGACCTCATTGCAAAAAATCCTTATATCGAAGGATGGACCCCACACCAAAGTTGTCCCCACCTCAAACTTGTGCTGCCCTGATAGACCCAAGGCAGCCCTACAAACTAACATCAGGAACCTAGACTGCTGTGTTTTCTTTCCCAGGGAAAATGGAAAAAGGATGTGCCCAGTGGCCCCTGGCCCTGGGCCCCTGGCCCTGACTGCAAAAAATCCTTATATCGAAGGATGGACCCCACACCGAAGTAGTCCCCACCTCAAACTTGTGCTGCCCTGATAGACCCAAGGCAGCCCTACAAACTGACATCAGGAACCTGGACTGCTGAGTTTTCTTTCCCAGGGAAAAAGGAAAAAGGATGTGCCCAGGGGCCCCTGGCCCTGACTGCAAAAAATCCTTATATCGAAGGATGGACCCCACACCGAAGTTGTCCCCACCTCAAAATTGTGCTGCCCTGATACACCCAAGGCAGCCCTACAAACTGACATCAGGAACCTGGACTGCTGAGTTTTCTGTCCCAGGGAAAATGGCCAAAGGATGTGCCCAGGGGACCCTGGCCCTGATTGTAAAAAATCCTTATATCGAAGGATGGACCCCAGACCGAAGTTGTCCCCACCTCAAACTTATGCTGCCCTGATAGACCCAAGGGAGCCCTACAAACTGACATCAGGAACCTGGACTGCTGAGTTTTCTTTCCCAGGGAAAATGGAAAAAGGATGTGCCATGGGGCACCTGGCCCTGGGCAGGGGCCTGACTGCAAAAAATCCTTATATCGAAGGATGGACCCCACACCGAAGTTGTCCCCACCTCAAACTTGTGCTGCCCTGATAGACCCAAGGCAGCCCTACAAACTGACATCAGGAACCTGGACTGCTGAGTTTTCTTTCCCAGGGAAAATGGAAAAAGGATGTGCCCAGGGGCCCCTGGCCCTGGGCTGGGGCCTCACTGCAAAGAATCCTTATATCGAAGGATGGACCCCACACCAAAGTTGTCCCCACCTCAAACTTGTGCTGCCCTGATAGACCCAAGGCAGCCCTACAAACTGACAGCAGGTACCTGGACTGCTGAGTTTTCTTTCCCAGGGAAAATGGAAAAAGGATGTGCCCAGGGGCCCCTGGTCCTGACTGCAAAAAAATCCTTATATCGAAGGATGGACGCCACACCGAAGTTGTCCCCACCTCAAACTTTTGCTGCCCTGATAGACCCAAGGGAGCCCTACAAACTGACATCAGGAACCTGGACTGCTGAGTTTTCTTTCCCAGGGAAAATAGTCAAAGGATGTGTCCAAGGGCCCCTGGCCCTGATTGCAAAAAATCCTTATATCGAAGGATGGACCCCAGACCAAAGTTGTCCCCACATCAAACATGTGCTGCCCTGATAGACCCAAGGGAGCCCAACAAATTGACATCAGGAACCTGGACTGCTGAGTTTTCTTTCCCAGGGAAAATGGAAAAAGGATGTGCCCAGGGGCTCCTGGCCCTGGGCCCCTGGCCCTGACTGCAAAAAATCCTTATATCGAAGGATGGACCCCACACCGAAGTTGTCCCCACCTCAAACTTGTGCTGCCCTGATAGACCCAAGGGAGCCCTACAAACTGACATCAGCAACCTGGACTGCTGAGTTTTCTTTCCCAGGGAAAATGGCCAAAGGAGGTACCCGGGGGCCCCTGGCCCTGACTGCAAAAAATCCTTATATCGAGGGATGGATTCCACACCGAAATTGTCCCCACCTCAAACTTGTGCTGCCCTGATAGACCCAAGGGAGCTCTACAAACTGACATCAGGAACCAGGACTGCTGAGTTTTCTTTCCCAGGGTAAATGGCCAAAGGATGGGCCCAGGGGCCCCTGGCCCTGACTGCAAAGAATCCTTATATCGAAGCATGCACCCCACACCGAAGTTGTCCCCACCTCAAAATTGTGCTGCCCTGATAGACCCAAGGGAGCCCTACAAACTGACATCAGGAACCTGGACTGCTGAGTTTTCTTTCCCAGGGAAAATGGAAAAAGGATGTGCCCAGGGGCCTCTGGCCCTGATTGCAAAAAATCCTTATATCGAAGGATGGACCCCACACCAAAGCTGTCCCCACCTCAAACTTGTGCTGCCCTGATAGACCCAAGGGAGCCCTACAAACTGACATCAGGAACCTGGACTGCTGAGTTTTCTTTCCCAGGGAAAATGGAAAAAGGATGTGCCCAGGGGCCCCTGGCCCTGACTGCAAAAAATCCTTATATCGAAGGATGGACCCCACACCGAAGTTGTCCCCACCTCAAACTTGTGCTGCCCTGATAGACCCAAGGCAGCCCTACAAACTGACATCAGGAACCTGGACTGCTGAGTTTTCTTTCCCAGGGAAAATGGCCAAAGGATGTGCCCAGGGTCCCCGGGCCCTGGGCAGGTACCTCACTGCAAAAAATCCTTACATTGAAGGAGGGACCCCACACCGAAGTTGTCCCCACCTCAAACTTGTGCTGCCCTGATAGACCCAAGGGAGCCCTACAAACTGACATCAGGAACCTAGACTGCTGAGTTTTCTTTCCCAGGGAAAATGGAAAAAGGATGTGCCCAGGGGCCCCTGGCCCTGGGCCCCTGGCCCTGACTGCAAAAAATCCTTATATCGAAGGATGGAGCCCAGACCGAAGTTGTCCCCACCTCAAACTTGTGCTGCCCTGATAGACCCAAGGGAGCCCTACAAACTGACATCAGGAACCTGGACTGCTGAGTTTTCTGTCCCAGGGAAAATGGAAAAAGGATGTGCCCAGGGGCCCCTGGCCCTGACTGCAAAAATCCTTATATCGAAGGATGGACCCCACACCGAAGTTGTCCCCACCTCAAACTTGTGCTGCCCTGATAGACCCAAGGCAGCCCTACAAACTGACATCAGGAACCTGGACTGCTGAGTTTTCTTTCCCAGGGAAAATGGAAAAAGGATGTGCCCAGGGGCCCCTGGCCCTGGGCTGGGGCCTCACTGCAAAGAATCCTTATATCGAAGGATGGACCCCACACCAAAGTTGTCCCCACCTCAAACTTGTGCTGCCCTAATAGACCCAAGGGAGCCCTACAAACTGACATCAGGAATCTGGACTGCTGAGTATTCTTTCCCAGGGAAAATGGAAAAAGGATGTGCCCAGGGGCCCCTGGCCCTGACTGCAAAAAATCCTTATATCGAAGGATGGACCCCACACCGAAGTTGTCCCCACCTCAAACTTGTGCTGCCCTGATAGACCCAAGGGAGCCCTACAAACTGACATCAGGAACCTGGACTGCTGAGTTTTCTTTCCCAGGGAAAATGGCCAAAGGATGTGCCCAGGGGCCCCGGGCCCTGGGCAGGTACCTCACTGCAAAAAATCCTTACATTGAAGGAGGGACCCCACACCGAAGTTGTCCCCACCTCAAACTTGTGCTGCCCTGATAGACCCAAGGGAGCCCTACAAACTGACATCAGGAACCTAGACTGCTGAGTTTTCTTTCCCAGGGAAAATGGAAAAAGGATGTGCCCAGGGGCTCCTGGCCCTGGGCCCCTGGCCCTGACTGCAAAAAATCCTTATATCGAAGGATGGAGCCCAGACCGAAGTTGTCCCCACCTCAAACTTGTGCTGCCCTGATAGACCCAAGGGAGCCCTACATACTGACATCAGGAACCTGGACTGCTGAGTTTTCTGTCCCAGGGAAAATGGAAAAAGGATGTGCCCAGGGGCCCCTGGCCCTGACTGCAAAAAATCCTTATATCGAAGGATGGACCCCACACCGAAGTTGTCCCCACCTCAAACTTGTGCTGCCCTGATAGACCCAATGCAGCCCTACAAACTGACATCAGGAACCTGGACTGCTGAGTTTTCTTTCCCAGGGAAAATGGAAAAAGGATGTGCCCAGGGGCCCCTGGCCCTGGGCTGGGGCCTCACTGCAAAGAATCCTTATATCGAAGGATGGACCCCACACCAAAGTTGTCCCCACCTCAAACTTGTGCTGCCCTAATAGACCCAAGGGAGCCCTACAAACTGACATCAGGAATCTGGACTGCTGAGTATTCTTTCCCAGGGAAAATGGAAAAAGGATGTGCCCAGGGGCCCCTGGTCCTGACTGCAAAAAAATCCTTATATCGAAGGATGGACGCCACACCGAAGTTTTCCCCACCTCAAACTTGTGCTGCCCTGATAGACCCAAGGGAGCCCTACAAACTGACATCAGGAACCTGGACTGCTGAGTTTTCTTTCCCAGGGAAAATAGCCAAAGGATGTGCCCAATGGCCCCTGGCCCTGATTGCAAAAAATCCTTATATCGAAGGATGGACCCCAGACCGAAGTTGTCCCCACCTCAAACTTGTGCTGCCCTGATAGACCCAAGGCAGCCCTACAAACTGACATCAGGAACCTGGACTGCTGAGTTTTCTTTCCCAGGGAAAATGGAAAAAGGATGTGCCCAGGGGCCCCTGGCCCTGGGCTGGGGCCTCACTGCAAAGAATCCTTATATCGAAGGATGGACCCCACACCAAAGTTGTCCCCACCTCAAACTTGTGCTGCCCTGATAGACCCAAGGCAGCCCTACAAACTGACAGCAGGTACCTGGACTGCTGAGTTTTCTTTCCCAGGGAAAATGGAAAAAGGATGTGCCCAGGGGCCCCTGGTCCTGACTGCAAAAAAATCCTTATATCGAAGGATGGACGCCACACCGAAGTTGTCCCCACCTCAAACTTTTGCTGCCCTGATAGACCCAAGGGAGCCCTACAAACTGACATCAGGAACCTGGACTGCTGAGTTTTCTTTCCCAGGGAAAATAGTCAAAGGATGTGTCCAAGGGCCCCTGGCCCTGATTGCAAAAAATCCTTATATCGAAGGATGGACCCCAGACCAAAGTTGTCCCCACATCAAACATGTGCTGCCCTGATAGACCCAAGGGAGCCCAACAAATTGACATCAGGAACCTGGACTGCTGAGTTTTCTTTCCCAGGGAAAATGGAAAAAGGATGTGCCCAGGGGCTCCTGGCCCTGGGCCCCTGGCCCTGACTGCAAAAAATCCTTATATCGAAGGATGGACCCCACACCGAAGTTGTCCCCACCTCAAACTTGTGCTGCCCTGATAGACCCAAGGGAGCCCTACAAACTGACATCAGCAACCTGGACTGCTGAGTTTTCTTTCCCAGGGAAAATGGCCAAAGGAGGTACCCGGGGGCCCCTGGCCCTGACTGCAAAAAATCCTTATATCGAGGGATGGATTCCACACCGAAATTGTCCCCACCTCAAACTTGTGCTGCCCTGATAGACCCAAGGGAGCTCTACAAACTGACATCAGGAACCAGGACTGCTGAGTTTTCTTTCCCAGGGTAAATGGCCAAAGGATGGGCCCAGGGGCCCCTGGCCCTGACTGCAAAGAATCCTTATATCGAAGCATGCACCCCACACCGAAGTTGTCCCCACCTCAAAATTGTGCTGCCCTGATAGACCCAAGGGAGCCCTACAAACTGACATCAGGAACCTGGACTGCTGAGTTTTCTTTCCCAGGGAAAATGGAAAAAGGATGTGCCCAGGGGCCTCTGGCCCTGATTGCAAAAAATCCTTATATCGAAGGATGGACCCCACACCAAAGCTGTCCCCACCTCAAACTTGTGCTGCCCTGATAGACCCAAGGGAGCCCTACAAACTGACATCAGGAACCTGGACTGCTGAGTTTTCTTTCCCAGGGAAAATGGAAAAAGGATGTGCCCAGGGGCCCCTGGCCCTGACTGCAAAAAATCCTTATATCGAAGGATGGACCCCACACCGAAGTTGTCCCCACCTCAAACTTGTGCTGCCCTGATAGACCCAAGGCAGCCCTACAAACTGACATCAGGAACCTGGACTGCTGAGTTTTCTTTCCCAGGGAAAATGGCCAAAGGATGTGCCCAGGGTCCCCGGGCCCTGGGCAGGTACCTCACTGCAAAAAATCCTTACATTGAAGGAGGGACCCCACACCGAAGTTGTCCCCACCTCAAACTTGTGCTGCCCTGATAGACCCAAGGGAGCCCTACAAACTGACATCAGGAACCTAGACTGCTGAGTTTTCTTTCCCAGGGAAAATGGAAAAAGGATGTGCCCAGGGGCCCCTGGCCCTGGGCCCCTGGCCCTGACTGCAAAAAATCCTTATATCGAAGGATGGAGCCCAGACCGAAGTTGTCCCCACCTCAAACTTGTGCTGCCCTGATAGACCCAAGGGAGCCCTACAAACTGACATCAGGAACCTGGACTGCTGAGTTTTCTGTCCCAGGGAAAATGGAAAAAGGATGTGCCCAGGGGCCCCTGGCCCTGACTGCAAAAATCCTTATATCGAAGGATGGACCCCACACCGAAGTTGTCCCCACCTCAAACTTGTGCTGCCCTGATAGACCCAAGGCAGCCCTACAAACTGACATCAGGAACCTGGACTGCTGAGTTTTCTTTCCCAGGGAAAATGGAAAAAGGATGTGCCCAGGGGCCCCTGGCCCTGGGCTGGGGCCTCACTGCAAAGAATCCTTATATCGAAGGATGGACCCCACACCAAAGTTGTCCCCACCTCAAACTTGTGCTGCCCTAATAGACCCAAGGGAGCCCTACAAACTGACATCAGGAATCTGGACTGCTGAGTATTCTTTCCCAGGGAAAATGGAAAAAGGATGTGCCCAGGGGCCCCTGGCCCTGACTGCAAAAAATCCTTATATCGAAGGATGGACCCCACACCGAAGTTGTCCCCACCTCAAACTTGTGCTGCCCTGATAGACCCAAGGGAGCCCTACAAACTGACATCAGGAACCTGGACTGCTGAGTTTTCTTTCCCAGGGAAAATGGCCAAAGGATGTGCCCAGGGGCCCCGGGCCCTGGGCAGGTACCTCACTGCAAAAAATCCTTACATTGAAGGAGGGACCCCACACCGAAGTTGTCCCCACCTCAAACTTGTGCTGCCCTGATAGACCCAAGGGAGCCCTACAAACTGACATCAGGAACCTAGACTGCTGAGTTTTCTTTCCCAGGGAAAATGGAAAAAGGATGTGCCCAGGGGCTCCTGGCCCTGGGCCCCTGGCCCTGACTGCAAAAAATCCTTATATCGAAGGATGGAGCCCAGACCGAAGTTGTCCCCACCTCAAACTTGTGCTGCCCTGATAGACCCAAGGGAGCCCTACATACTGACATCAGGAACCTGGACTGCTGAGTTTTCTGTCCCAGGGAAAATGGAAAAAGGATGTGCCCAGGGGCCCCTGGCCCTGACTGCAAAAAATCCTTATATCGAAGGATGGACCCCACACCGAAGTTGTCCCCACCTCAAACTTGTGCTGCCCTGATAGACCCAATGCAGCCCTACAAACTGACATCAGGAACCTGGACTGCTGAGTTTTCTTTCCCAGGGAAAATGGAAAAAGGATGTGCCCAGGGGCCCCTGGCCCTGGGCTGGGGCCTCACTGCAAAGAATCCTTATATCGAAGGATGGACCCCACACCAAAGTTGTCCCCACCTCAAACTTGTGCTGCCCTAATAGACCCAAGGGAGCCCTACAAACTGACATCAGGAATCTGGACTGCTGAGTATTCTTTCCCAGGGAAAATGGAAAAAGGATGTGCCCAGGGGCCCCTGGTCCTGACTGCAAAAAAATCCTTATATCGAAGGATGGACGCCACACCGAAGTTTTCCCCACCTCAAACTTGTGCTGCCCTGATAGACCCAAGGGAGCCCTACAAACTGACATCAGGAACCTGGACTGCTGAGTTTTCTTTCCCAGGGAAAATAGCCAAAGGATGTGCCCAATGGCCCCTGGCCCTGATTGCAAAAAATCCTTATATCGAAGGATGGACCCCAGACCGAAGTTGTCCCCAGCTCAAACTTGTGCTGCCCTGATAGACCCAAGGGAGCCCAACAAATTGACATCAGGAACCTGGACTGCTGAGTTTTCTTTCCCAGGGAAAATGGAAAAAGGATGTGCCCAGGGGCTCCTGGCCCTGGGCCCCTGGCCCTGACTGCAAAATATCCTTATATCGAAGGATGGACCCCACACCGAAGTTGTCCCCACCTCAAACTTGTGCTGCCCTGATAGACCCAAGGGAGCCCTACAAACTGACATCAGCAACCTGGACTGCTGAGTTTTCTTTCCCAGGGAAAATGGCCAAAGGATGTACCCGGGGGCCCCTGGCCCTGACTGCAAAAAATCCTTATATCGAGGGATGGATTCCACACCGAAATTGTCCCCACCTCAAACTTGTGCTGCCCTGATAGACCCAAGGGAGCTCTACAAACTGACATCAGGAACCAGGACTGCTGAGTTTTCTTTCCCAGGGTAAATGGCCAAAGGATGGGCCCAGGGGCCCCTGGCCCTGACTGCAAAGAATCCTTATATCGAAGCATGCACCCCACACCGAAGTTGTCCCCACCTCAAAATTGTGCTGCCCTGATAGACCCAAGGGAGCCCTACAAACTGACATCAGGAACCTGGACTGCTGAGTTTTCTTTCCCAGGGAAAATGGAAAAAGGATGTGCCCAGGGGCCTCTGGCCCTGACTGCAAAAAATCCTTATATCGAAGGATGGACCCCAGACCGAAGTTGTCCTCACCTCAAACTTGTGCTGCCCTGATAGACCCAAGGCAGCCCTACAAACTGACATCAGGAACCTGGACTGCTGAGTTTTCTTTCCCAGGGAAAATGGCCAAAGGATGTGCCCGGGGGCCCCTGGCCCTGGGCAGGGACCTCATTGCAAAAAATCCTTATATCGAAGGATGGACCCCACACCAAAGTTGTCCCCACCTCAAACTTGTGCTGCCCTGATAGACCCAAGGCAGCCCTACAAACTGACATCAGGAACCTAGACTGCTGTGTTTTCTTTCCCAGGGAAAATGGAAAAAGGATGTGCCCAGTGGCCCCTGGCCCTGGGCCCCTGGCCCTGACTGCAAAAAATCCTTATATCGAAGGATGGACCCCACACCGAAGTAGTCCCCACCTCAAACTTGTGCTGCCCTGATAGACCCAAGGCAGCCCTACAAACTGACATCAGGAACCTGGACTGCTGAGTTTTCTTTCCCAGGGAAAAAGGAAAAAGGATGTGCCCAGGGGCCCCTGGCCCTGACTGCAAAAAATCCTTATATCGAAGGATAGACCCCACACCGAAGTTGTCCCCACCTCAAAATTATGCTGCCCTGATACACCCAAGGCAGCCCTACAAACTGACATCAGGAACCTGGACTGCTGAGTTTTCTGTCCCAGGGAAAATGGCCAAAGGATGTGCCCAGGGGACCCTGGCCCTGATTGTAAAAAATCCTTATATCGAAGGATGGACCCCAGACCAAAGTTGTCCCAACCTCAAACTTATGCTGCCCTGATAGACCCAAGGGAGCCCTACAAACTGACATCAGGAACCTGGACTGCTGAGTTTTCTTTCCCAGGGAAAATGGAAAAAGGATGTGCCATGGGGCACCTGGCCCTGGGCAGGGGCCTGACTGCAAAAAATCCTTATATCGAAGGATGGACCCCACACCGAAGTTGTCCCCACCTCAAACTTGTGCTGCCCTGATAGACCCAAGGGAGCCCTACAAACTGACATCAGGAACCTGGACTGCTGAGTTTTCTTTCCCAGGGAAAATGGAAAAAGGATGTGCCCAGGGGCCCCTGGCCCTGGGCTGGGGCCTCACTGCAAAGAATCCTTATATCGAAGGATGGACCCCACACCAAAGTTGTCCCCACCTCAAACTTGTGCTGCCCTGATAGACCCAAGGCAGCCCTACAAACTGACAGCAGGTACCTGGACTGCTGAGTTTTCTTTCCCAGGGAAAATGGAAAAAGGATGTGCCCAGGGGCCCCTGGTCCTGACTGCAAAAAAATCCTTATATCGAAGGATGGACGCCACACCGAAGTTGTCCCCACCTCAAACTTTTGCTGCCCTGATAGACCCAAGGGAGCCCTACAAACTGACATCAGGAACCTGGACTGCTGAGTTTTCTTTCCCAGGGAAAATAGCCAAAGGATGTGTCCAAGGGCCCCTGGCCCTGATTGCAAAAAATCCTTATATCGAAGGATGGACCCCAGACCAAAGTTGTCCCCACATCAAACATGTGCTGCCCTGATAGACCCAAGGGAGCCCAACAAATTGACATCAGGAACCTGGACTGCTGAGTTTTCTTTCCCAGGGAAAATGGAAAAAGGATGTGCCCAGGGGCTCCTGGCCCTGGGCCCCTGGCCCTGACTGCAAAAAATCCTTATATCGAAGGATGGACCCCACACCGAAGTTGTCCCCACCTCAAACTTGTGCTGCCCTGATAGACCCAAGGGAGCCCTACAAACTGACATCAGCAACCTGGACTGCTGAGTTTTCTTTCCCAGGGAAAATGGCCAAAGGAGGTACCCGGGGGCCCCTGGCCCTGACTGCAAAAAATCCTTATATCGAGGGATGGATTCCACACCGAAATTGTCCCCACCTCAAACTTGTGCTGCCCTGATAGACCCAAGGGAGCTCTACAAACTGACATCAGGAACCAGGACTGCTGAGTTTTCTTTCCCAGGGTAAATGGCCAAAGGATGGGCCCAGGGGCCCCTGGCCCTGACTGCAAAGAATCCTTATATCGAAGCATGCACCCCACACCGAAGTTGTCCCCACCTCAAAATTGTGCTGCCCTGATAGACCCAAGGGAGCCCTACAAACTGACATCAGGAACCTGGACTGCTGAGTTTTCTTTCCCAGGGAAAATGGAAAAAGGATGTGCCCAGGGGCCTCTGGCCCTGATTGCAAAAAATCCTTATATCGAAGGATGGACCCCACACCAAAGCTGTCCCCACCTCAAACTTGTGCTGCCCTGATAGACCCAAGGGAGCCCTACAAACTGACATCAGGAACCTGGACTGCTGAGTTTCCTTTCCCAGGGAAAATGGAAAAAGGATGTGCCCAGGGGCCCCTGGCCCTGACTGCAAAAAATCCTTATATCGAAGGATGGACCCCACACCAAAGTTGTCCCCACCTCAAACTTGTGCTGCCCTGATAGACCCAAGGCAGCCCTACAAACTGACATCAGGAACCTGGACTGCTGAGTTTTCTTTCCCAGGGAAAATGGCCAAAGGATGTGCCCAGGGTCCCCGGGCCCTGGGCAGGTACCTCACTGCAAAAAATCCTTACATTGAAGGAGGGACCCCACACCGAAGTTGTCCCCACCTCAAACTTGTGCTGCCCTGATAGACCCAAGGGAGCCCTACAAACTGACATCAGGAACCTAGACTGCTGAGTTTTCTTTCCCAGGGAAAATGGAAAAAGGATGTGCCCAGGGGCCCCTGGCCCTGGGCCCCTGGCCCTGACTGCAAAAAATCCTTATATCGAAGGATGGACCCCACACCAAAGTTGTCCCCACCTCAAACTTGTGCTGCCCTGATAGACCCAAGGGAGCCCTACATACTGACATCAGGAACCTGGACTGCTGAGTTTTCTGTCCCAGGGAAAATGGAAAAAGGATGTGCCCAGGGGCCCCTGGCTCTGACTGCAAAAAATCCTTATATCGAAGGATGGACCCCACACCGAAGTTGTCCCCACCTCAAACTTGTGCTGCCCTGATAGACCCAAGGCAGCCCTACAAACTGACATCAGGAACCTGGACTGCTGAGTTTTCTTTCCCAGGGAAAATGGAAAAAGGTTGTGCCCAGGGGCCCCTGGCCCTGGGCTGGGGCCTCACTGCAAAGAATCCTTATATCGAAGGATGGACCCCACACCAAAGTTGTCCCCACCTCAAACTTGTGCTGCCCTGATAGACCCAAGTCAGCCCTACAAACTGACAGCAGGTACCTGGACTGCTGAGTTTTCTTTCCCAGGGAAAATGGAAAAAGGATGTGCCCAGGGGCCCCTGGTCCTGACTGCAAAAAAATCCTTATATCGAAGGATGGACGCCACACCGAAGTTGTCCCCACCTCAAACTTTTGCTGCCCTGATAGACCCAAGGGAGCCCTACAAACTGACATCAGGAACCTGGACTGCTGAGTTTTCTTTCCCAGGGAAAATAGCCAAAGGATGTGTCCAAGGGCCCCTGGCCCTGATTGCAAAAAATCCTTATATCGAAGGATGGACCCCAGACCAAAGTTGTCCCCACATCAAACATGTGCTGCCCTGATAGACCCAAGGGAGCCCAACAAATTGACATCAGGAACCTGGACTGCTGAGTTTTCTTTCCCAGGGAAAATGGAAAAAGGATGTGCCCAGGGGCTCCTGGCCCTGGGCCCCTGGCCCTGACTGCAAAAAATCCTTATATCGAAGGATGGACCCCACACCGAAGTTGTCCCCACCTCAAACTTGTGCTGCCCTGATAGACCCAAGGGAGCCCTACAAACTGACATCAGCAACCTGGACTGCTGAGTTTTCTTTCCCAGGGAAAATGGCCAAAGGAGGTACCCGGGGGCCCCTGGCCCTGACTGCAAAAAATCCTTATATCGAGGGATGGATTCCACACCGAAATTGTCCCCACCTCAAACTTGTGCTGCCCTGATAGACCCAAGGGAGCTCTACAAACTGACATCAGGAACCAGGACTGCTGAGTTTTCTTTCCCAGGGTAAATGGCCAAAGGATGGGCCCAGGGGCCCCTGGCCCTGACTGCAAAGAATCCTTATATCGAAGCATGCACCCCACACCGAAGTTGTCCCCACCTCAAACTTGTGCTGCCCTGATAGACCCAAGGGAGCCCTACATACTGACATCAGGAACCTGGACTGCTGAGTTTTCTGTCCCAGGGAAAATGGAAAAAGGATGTGCCCAGGGGCCCCTGGCCCTGACTGCAAAAAATCCTTATATCGAAGGATGGACCCCACACCGAAGTTGTCCCCACCTCAAACTTGTGCTGCCCTGATAGACCCAAGGCAGCCCTACAAACTGACATCAGGAACCTGGACTGCTGAGTTTTCTTTCCCAGGGAAAATGGAAAAAGGATGTGCCCAGGGGCCCCTGGCCCTGGGCTGGGGCCTCACTGCAAAGAATCCTTATATCGAAGGATGGACCCCACACCAAAGTTGTCCCCACCTCAAACTTGTGCTGCCCTAATAGACCCAAGGGAGCCCTACAAACTGACATCAGGAATCTGGACTGCTGAGTATTCTTTCCCAGGGAAAATGGAAAAAGGATGTGCCCAGGGGCCCCTGGCCCTGACTGCAAAAAATCCTTATATCGAAGGATGGACCCCACACCGAAGTTGTCCCCACCTCAAACTTGTGCTGCCCTGATAGACCCAAGGGAGCCCTACAAACTGACATCAGGAACCTGGACTGCTGAGTTTTCTTTCCCAGGGAAAATGGCCAAAGGATGTGCCCAGGGGCCCCGGGCCCTGGGCAGGTACCTCACTGCAAAAAATCCTTACATTGAAGGAGGGACCCCACACCGAAGTTGTCCCCACCTCAAACTTGTGCTGCCCTGATAGACCCAAGGGAGCCCTACAAACTGACATCAGGAACCTAGACTGCTGAGTTTTCTTTCCCAGGGAAAATGGAAAAAGGATGTGCCCAGGGGCTCCTGGCCCTGGGCCCCTGGCCCTGACTGCAAAAAATCCTTATATCGAAGGATGGAGCCCAGACCGAAGTTGTCCCCACCTCAAACTTGTGCTGCCCTGATAGACCCAAGGGAGCCCTACATACTGACATCAGGAACCTGGACTGCTGAGTTTTCTGTCCCAGGGAAAATGGAAAAAGGATGTGCCCAGGGGCCCCTGGCCCTGACTGCAAAAAATCCTTATATCGAAGGATGGACCCCACACCGAAGTTGTCCCCACCTCAAACTTGTGCTGCCCTGATAGACCCAAGGCAGCCCTACAAACTGACATCAGGAACCTGGACTGCTGAGTTTTCTTTCCCAGGGAAAATGGAAAAAGGATGTGCCCAGGGGCCCCTGGCCCTGGGCTGGGGCCTCACTGCAAAGAATCCTTATATCGAAGGATGGACCCCACACCAAAGTTGTCCCCACCTCAAACTTGTGCTGCCCTAATAGACCCAAGGGAGCCCTACAAACTGACATCAGGAATCTGGACTGCTGAGTATTCTTTCCCAGGGAAAATGGAAAAAGGATGTGCCCAGGGGCCCCTGGTCCTGACTGCAAAAAAATCCTTATATCGAAGGATGGACGCCACACCGAAGTTTTCCCCACCTCAAACTTGTGCTGCCCTGATAGACCCAAGGGAGCCCTACAAACTGACATCAGGAACCTGGACTGCTGAGTTTTCTTTCCCAGGGAAAATAGCCAAAGGATGTGCCCAATGGCCCCTGGCCCTGATTGCAAAAAATCCTTATATCGAAGGATGGACCCCAGACCGAAGTTGTCCCCAGCTCAAACTTGTGCTGCCCTGATAGACCCAAGGGAGCCCAACAAATTGACATCAGGAACCTGGACTGCTGAGTTTTCTTTCCCAGGGAAAATGGAAAAAGGATGTGCCCAGGGGCTCCTGGCCCTGGGCCCCTGGCCCTGACTGCAAAATATCCTTATATCGAAGGATGGACCCCACACCGAAGTTGTCCCCACCTCAAACTTGTGCTGCCCTGATAGACCCAAGGGAGCCCTACAAACTGACATCAGCAACCTGGACTGCTGAGTTTTCTTTCCCAGGGAAAATGGCCAAAGGATGTACCCGGGGGCCCCTGGCCCTGACTGCAAAAAATCCTTATATCGAGGGATGGATTCCACACCGAAATTGTCCCCACCTCAAACTTGTGCTGCCCTGATAGACCCAAGGGAGCTCTACAAACTGACATCAGGAACCAGGACTGCTGTGTTTTCTTTCCCAGGGTAAATGGCCAAAGGATGGGCCCAGGGGCCCCTGGCCCTGACTGCAAAGAATCCTTATATCGAAGCATGCACCCCACACCGAAGTTGTCCCCACCTCAAACTTGTGCTGCCCTGATACACCCAAGGGAGCCCTACAAACTGACATCAGGAACCTGGACTGCTGAGTTTTCTTTCCCAGGGAAAATGGAAAAAGGATGTGCCCAGGGGCCTCTGGCCCTGATTGCAAAAAATCCTTATATCGAAGGATGGACCCCACACCAAAGCTGTCCCCACCTCAAACTTGTGCTGCCCTGATAGACCCAAGGGAGCCCTACAAACTGACATCAGGAACCTGGACTGCTGAGTTTTCTTTCCCAGGGAAAATGGAAAAAGGATGTGCCCAGGGGCCCCTGGCCCTGACTGCAAAAAATCCTTATATCGAAGGATGGACCCCACACCGAAGTTGTCCCCACCTCAAACTTGTGCTGCCCTGATAGACCCAAGGGAGCCCTACAAACTGACATCAGGAACCTGGACTGCTGAGTTTTCTTTCCCAGGGAAAATGGCCAAAGGATGTGCCCAGGGGCCCCGGGCCCTGGGCAGGTACCTCACTGCAAAAAATCCTTACATTGAAGGAGGGACCCCACACCGAAGTTGTCCCCACCTCAAACTTGTGCTGCCCTGATAGACCCAAGGGAGCCCTACAAACTGACATCAGGAACCTAGACTGCTGAGATTTCTTTCCCAGGGAAAATGAAAAAAGGATGTGCCCAGGGGCCCCTGGCCCTGGGCCCCTGGCCCTGACTGCACAAAATCCTTATATCGAAGGATGGACCCCAGACCGAAGTTGTCCCCACCTCAAACTTGTGCTGCCCTGATAGACCCAAGGGAGCCCTACATACTGACATCAGGAACCTGGACTGCTGAGTTTTCTGTCCCAGGGAAAATGGAAAAAGGATGTGCCCAGGGGCCCCTGGCCCTGACTGCAAAAAATCCTTATATCGAAGGATGGACCCCACACCGAAGTTGTCCCCACCTCAAACTTGTGCTGCCCTGATAGACCCAAGGCAGCCCTACAAACTGACATCAGGAACCTGGACTGCTGAGTTTTCTTTCCCAGGGAAAATGGAAAAAGGATGTGCCCAGGGGCCCCTGGCCCTGGGCTGGGGCCTCACTGCAAAGAATCCTTATATCGAAGGATGGACCCCACACCAAAGTTGTCCCCACCTCAAACTTGTGCTGCCCTAATAGACCCAAGGGAGCCCTACAAACTGACATCAGGAATCTGGACTGCTGAGTATTCTTTCCCAGGGAAAATGGAAAAAGGATGTGCCCAGGGGCCCCTGGTCCTGACTGCAAAAAAATCCTTATATCGAAGGATGGACGCCACACCGAAGTTTTCCCCACCTCAAACTTGTGCTGCCCTGATAGACCCAAGGGAGCCCTACAAACTGACATCAGGAACCTGGACTGCTGAGTTTTCTTTCCCAGGGAAAAT